>NW_020174561.1:2438299-2503783 GCF_003031525.2 Neophocaena asiaeorientalis asiaeorientalis | reverse complement strand
TTGTTTGTTTATCGTCCACGGGCCATGTTTGGTTGTAGTTTTATGGCTATTTTATGACTTTTTTGTGTTCCTTCTTTTGTACTAGTTAAATGTAAAGCCAGAAAAATTGCATTTAGGAGTAGTATTTGCTAATCATAGAGGAAAGATTTGGATCCATAATCCTATAATGGGAATGACAAGGAGAGTCATACGACTTGACATTACAAATTGACAAAAAGATATTGAACTTCAAGCAGGAAAGTCTCCATTAATTTATTTTTCTATGTTGGGGTGCGAACTGCAGTTATGCTATTACTATCTTTCTATCCTGTTTGGGTAATTTCCTATGTTCACAGTGTATCTTAGAAATATGTTTCTTGCTTTAGCTCTTTAATTATCTCTCTGTTGAAATATGAAGTGAGGTCACCACCAGTGTTGGAAAGACCTCTGAGTTTATGGATTCTTGCATTGCCTCATGCTGTCTGAGGCACCTTTAAGTTTTCAGGATTAAAATTGATATTAAAGATTATGTATGTGTGTATTGTGTGGGTATTGTGTGTGTGTGTGTGTGTGTGTGTGTGTGTTCTGCCCTGTACCTTATGGGTCATTTACTTCTGTGGTTTCTAACCAGAGACCTCTGAACCATAGTGAACTGCGGAATTAGTACAGGCTTTCCAAAAATACATCTGTGTTTGGCACATTGCCTAAGCATCAAATTAATGTGTTTTCCATATAGTTTTATAATGGTGTTGAGATGCTATTATGATTGCTAAAATCCATTTTTGAAAATATTACATAATTCATGACACCAATTTACCATGTATTTTTTTTTAAACATCTTTATTGGAGTATAATTGCTTTACAATTGTGTGTTAGTTTCTGCTGTATAACAAAGGGAATCAACTATATGTATACATATATCCCCATATCCCCTCCCTCCTGCATCTCCCTCCCACCCTCCCTATCCCACCCCTCTAGGTGGTACAGAGCACTGAGCTGATCTCCCTGTGCTATACCATGTATTTCTTAATAAATATTTAATTTCCAACTATGATCCTATAGGAGTCTAAAAAAATTTTGAAATTTTAAAAGAAGTCCTTTCAGTTTTGCCTTTGAGGAGGGACAAAATGAAGTGGTTTTGGAGTGGGGAAATATTATGTTTTAATATGAAGGAGATACAACAAACTGTTGATATTTGTTACAATGTTGTATGGAGTGCTGAATGATTAAACATGTTTCCAAATGCTTTAATAATCTTTAAAACTATGTCCTTATACTTGAAAACACGAGCACATGTATTTTTCTACCCAGAAGTTCTCAAAGTGTGGTCCAGGGATGCTTGGGATCCCTGAGAAACTTTAATGGTGTCTACAAGGTCAAAACACTTTTCATAGTAATACAAGACTGTATTTCATAGTAATACAAGACTTTATTTGCCTTTCATTCTCTTCTCTCATGAGTTTTCAGAGATTACATGGTATGTGATATTATAGCAAATGAAATGCAAAAGCAGATGTAAGGATCCAGCTATCTTCTATAAAATCAGAAATTAAAGAGATTTGTGAAAATATAAAACAATGCCACTACTCCACTATTTTTTATACAGCTCTTTGGGCTTCTTAGTACTTTTTTAAAAGTGTGAGGGAGACCTGAGACCAAAAATCTCTAGGACCACTGTTTTGGTTTATACAAATATACTCTCCATCACACTTCTAGAAGGAGGTTGACTCTGGTGCTCATTTGGTAATTCCAACTCCAAGAACTTAATTTTCAGTGTTTCAAAAATAAAGAACTCCATAGTGTTCTTGATTTTTGCATCTCAAAGTCCTGTACAATAATTTATTTGGGGGCTTCCCTGGTGGCTCAGTGGTTGAGCGTCCGCCTGCCGATGCAGGGAACATGGGTTCGTGCCCCAGTCCAGGAAGATCCCACATGCCACAGAGCGGCTAGGCCTGTGAGCCATGGCCACTGAGCCTGTGTGTCTGGAGCCTGTGCTCCGCAACGGGAGAGGCCACAACAGTGAGAGGCCCATGTACCGCAAAAAAAAAAAAAAATAATAATAATAATAATTTATTTGGTAACGTGAGAAAGTAGAAGCTTAATAAGCTGTGTTCTCCTTTTTGTTTCCAAAGTAACTCAGTAAGCAATCAAAATTGGATTCTTTGCTAACAATTCAACGTTCCTTTTGTTCCACCAAAGACACTTGTCTATAAGAAGGGAGTATTATATAGCTAGTGATTTCCTTCATCCTGATTTTATAGACTTGAACATAGCTAACTGGCTAATAATAGCTTAATACTAAATTTCAAGGTCATATGACTTATTACTGATTAGATGTCCTTCTGACATCAATTTCCATTTACTCTGATGTTTATTGATGTCACATATGACTCCAGTTCAACCTAATGGCTAAGAATAGACTGGATCAAATGGGTTAGGTTTGCCATTAGTATGTGTGAAATGATGCTCAATATTCAAAATGACTGTTACTTTGAGCAGGAGAATAAACATGCTGCTTCCCAGGAAGATGCAAGGGACACGAGTTCCACTTTTCAGGAATGTCTCTGTTGTTGGTCTGCTGAGCAAAGAAATGATGCATCTTTGCTTAATAGTCCCTTTCTCCTTGTGTTACATCTTAGTGCCACTCACTCCAGGGCATGAATAGGAAACTGAAGAAGATGTGAAGATCTGATACATTTTAGGTCCAAGTAAGAAAGCTGGTGAAGATACCCAGGTGGTAATTACTCCTATGGGAAAAGAGCTCTGTCAAAAAGCATGTTAAAGCCATTATAGTAACTCAGCTTACTAATAGAGACACTGCAGAGAATCAAAGGAGGTCAAGTCGTAAAGTATATATACACTATCAAATGTAAAGTAGATACCTAGTGGGAAGCAGCCACATAGCACAGGGAGATCAGCTCGGTGCTTTGTGACCGACCATTTAGAGGGGTGGGATAGGGAGGGTGGGAGGGAGACGCAAGAGAGAGGAGATATGGGGGTATATGTATATGTATAGCTGATTTGTTATAAAGCAGAAACTAACACACCATTGTAAAGCAATTATACTCCAATAAAGATGTTAAAAAAAAGCAAATATTGCAATTAAAAATAAAAAGGAGATCAAGGAATACTTCACACAACACTTTAAGCAGTCGCAAATGGAGGGAGAATTGTATTTTTACCACGTGAAATTCCTTTTGGGCAGGGGCTTACACAATTTCTGGCATAACTTGAATGTAAAAATGAATGAATGATCTAAACCATTAGATAAATGCAAAACAATGAAAGTATAGTTATATGGCAATTAAGGGAATAGTTTGAAAAGCTAAGGGTGAGAGGTGGGTAAGAGTAATCAACACTATTCATTGCTCCTGAGAAGTGGTGCAGAATGGGCACTGCTAAAAATATTTTTGGATGTGGTTCTGAAGAGGTTATTTGTGGCTGGAGTGAACAGTATTCAACAGAATGGTGTGGAGTTTGAAAAGAACCAAAAGAGGGGTAAGGAACAAATGATCATAAGGAAAGTGTGCGTGAGTCTATGGTGCGTATACATTGTTCTTTCAAGAATTTTGGTGGAGCAGTGTAGAGAGTATAAATCTATATTCTTACTGACTTTTTTGGTCTGCTTATTCTCTTAGTTATGAGACAAGTGTGTTATCATTTTCCTTTTTGTCTATTTCTCCTGTTAATGCTTTCAAATTTTAATACAGTTGGAACTATGTTTTAATTTTCTGGTGGACTGATGACTTCATCATTATGAAACATTTAAATTTGTTTGTAATAATGCTTCTTGCTTTGAAGTCTTTGTATGATGTGAGTATAGCTAAGACAGCATTTTTTCTTTTTGTTTTGTGGTTAGCATTTGCATGGTATATCATTTTTGATCTTTCTATGTCCTTATTTTAAGGTGCTGCTTTTGTAAGGAGCATTTAGTCATTGTTTTATCTTTGCTTTCATTATGGGCTAAATTGCGTCCCATCCTCACCCTCAAATTTATATGTTACCCCAGTACCTCAGAATGGGACTATTTGGGGATAGAGTCTTTAAAAGAGGTAATTAAGTTAAAATGAGGTCATTGGGGTGGGCCCTAATCCAGTATGTCTGCTATCCTTGTAAGAAGAGAAAAATTGGACAAAGGTAAGTATAGAGAGAAGACCATATGAAGACACAGGGAAGAGGTGACTATCTACAAACCAAGGAGAAAGACCTCAGAAGATACCAACCTTGCCAACACCTTGATCTTGGACACCTAGACTCCAGAACTGTGAGGAATAAATTTCTGTTGTTTAAACCACCCAGTCTGTGGTACTTTGCTACAGCACCCGAGCAGACTAATACAGTCTTCTATGGATTAGTTAGTTTACATTTAGAATGTGTAGATTTAAAATAATTACTAATTTATTTGGGTCTAAATTTGCCATTTTGTTTTCTATTGTTTCATATATTTGTCTCTTTTTTTCTTTCAAACTTTTTAAAAATTTTATTTTTCCCCTCTATTAGTTTTTGATCACATATTATTTTACTATTTGTTTATTGGCCACCCCTAATAACATGGTTCCTTGATTCAAAGTCTAACATATATTAGTACTTTTTATCATTTTCCAACAATGAGAGGACTTTGGAACCTCTCCCACTTTTTGTAATATCATTGCCATATATTTAATTTCTAAATATGATATATTTTAGCCTTATATGGCATTCTTATTATTGTTGCTTCATAAAGCCCCATTCTTTCAGATTTCCTCACATTTTTACACTCTCCTTTACCCTTAATTCCTTTATGTACCCTGTCCTTCCTTTTGAATGCATTTTCCTTTCATGTATCAGATTCTTTTTTCTTCAGTTAGTGCAATTGTGTTGGTAAAACATTCACCTAGTTTTTTTTTTTTTAATATGTTTTTACTTCATTTTCACTTATAAAAATATTATCTCTGGGTATAGAAATCTAGGTTAGTAGTCATGTTCATTCAGCACTTTGAGCATTTAGTTCCAGTCTTCTATTTCCCCTTTCTTTTATTAAAAATCAATGGTCAGACTTTTTGTGTCTCCTCTGGAGGTAATATATCTTCCCCATCCTCCCTGGACACTTCAAGATACTCTCTTTGTTTATGGTCTTTAATAGTTTTACTGTGATGATGCCTCGGTTTGCTTCCACCTCCTCTTCCCTTGTGCAATTTTCCTTTTGGGTTTACCACGCTTCTTGAATCTGTGGCACAATTTCTTAATTTTGAGAAAATTATTTAAATTACTCATCATTATTTTCTAATATTGTTTTAATCCTTCTCTTTTTCACTCTTTTCTCTCTCCATAACTATAATTTCATATATATATCTTTCACCATGTCTTTTCATGGCTTGATAGCTCATTTATTTTTAGCACTAAATAATATTCCATTATCTGGATGTACCACAGTTTATTTATCCATTCACTCACTGAAGGACATCTTGGTTGCTTCCACATTTTGACAATTGTGAATAAAACTGCTATAAACATCTAGGTACAGATTTTTGTGTGAATGTAAGTTTTCAACTCCTTTCAGTTTGAAACCCAAACACAACCAAGGAGCATGGCTGCTGGATCATATGGTAAGAGCATGTTTTGTAAGAAATTGCCAAAGTGTCTTCCGAAGTGACTGCCTTGTTTTGCATTCCGACCACCAATGATTGAGAGGGATTTTTTGTTTGTTTTTTGTTTGTTTATTTTTTGAGAGTTCTTGTTGCTCCACATCCTCACCAGCATTTGACTTTGTCAGTGTTCTAGATTTTGGCCATTCTAATAGGTGTGTTGTACCTCATTATATTTTAATTTGCATTTCCCTGATGATATATGACATGGAGCATCTTTTCTTATGCTTATTTTTTGTCTGTTTATCATCTTTGGTGAGGTGTCTCTTAAGGTCTTTGGCTCGTTTTAAATCATGTTGTTTGTTTTATTGAGTTTTAACTGTTCTTCGTGTATTTTGGATAATAGTCCTTTATCAGATACGTCTTTTGCAAATATTTTCTCCAGTTTATGGCTTGTTTTCTCATTCTCTTGGCATTGACTTTGGCAGAGCAGAAATTTTTAATTTTAATGAAGCCCAGCTTATTAATTATTTATTTCATGGATCATGCCTTTGGTGTCTCATCTTAAAAGTCATTGCCATTCCCCAAATTTTCCTTTCTTTTTTGTTTTTAAAAATGTTTATATTGTTCTTGTGTAAATAAAGGTAGTGATAATATGAGGTTCTGGATAAAGTTTTTTTTTTCTTTAAGTGAAGACATATCTTTGCCTCTGGATAAAGTTAAGGTAGAGATAGGGTACTTCAGTTTAATTAGGAATTGAGCTGATTTGTACTTAGACATCAGACCCTTGTACAAAATACTTTTGATGCCTTACCAGAGACTTTTTGGTCTTAATATGTCTCTGAACCATTAGTTCTGCTCTACCCAAAACTAATTCCATATAGGATTTGTCATAGATTACTTCAATGTTTCCAGGGATTTCCCCCCTTCTTTGGCTTCCTTTCAGTTGATTTGTATTATTTATTATCTGTATTCCCTTGCTGCCTGTTACCTTGTTAGGTAGACATTCTTTAACTTTACTTTCACTACTGGTTCCAGAGATTAAAGTGCAAATCCTTGACTTATAAACTTGAATATTACTTAGTATTTTTACCTTCTTCATGGAAAATACAAGGATCTAGAACGCTTTAAGATTTATCACCCTCCTGACTTATTTTCTGTTTTCCCTGTGTATTTTCTTAACCACATAAGCATTCTTAATGTTATTTCTCCCACCCAATATCCATTTAGCCTTGTCCACATATTCAGCATTTTTCATTGCTCTTTATTTCTTCCTATAACTCCAAAGCTAGATTTGGGATCATTTTCTTTTTACCTGAAAAATACTCTTTCATATTTCACTTACTGTAAGTCTGCTGATGACCACTTCTTCCAGTTTTTGTTTTCCTGAAAATATCTTTATTTTACCTTTTTTCTTGAAGATTTTTCTTTGGTTACACAATTCTAGGTTGGTGGTTACTTTCTTTCTTTTTGGCCAGACCACAGGGCATGTGGGATCTTAGTTCCCCAACCAGGGATCGAATCTGCAACCCCTGCATTGGAAGCACGGAGTCTTAACCACTGGACCACCAGGGAAGTCCCAGTGGTTACTTTCTTTTAACATTCTGGCTTCCATTTTTTCCTTACTGATATGTCAGTCTGGTTATATATTTAAATAAGTTTTGTATGTTGTATATGGAAAATTATAGAAATAACTTAAGCCAGTATAACTTTATCTTCCTTCAATGATAATTTGTTTTTCTCTGGTAGATGGTTGTGAGCACCAACACCCAGGAACCATCTTAAGCCAATCTTAGGTACTGAGTTAAATCAAAGCTTATTACCCATAAGGGATAATCCTTTGGTTTTTAACTCAAAGATGGAGATCCCTTAGTGGGGTCTTGGTTCCAATATTTGTTTCTCTAACACATAAGGTAGTCATAAGCACTGCTCAGCTTTTCAGCTACTCAACCTCCTCTTCTGCTACCAGCAATCACTTCTTGGGGAAAAATAACATTAAATGTCAGATCACATTTCATAGTGTCCTAGACCTTGGCCCATAATTCTTTATCACCATGTTTGATTCTCCTATGCTCTCACACAGATTTTGTTTTTCTTTATCCTGCTTTTGTAATTTTCCTCTTTGGGGGAAGTGGTATGAATGATCTAATCTTCATTTCTCTTAAACAAACTCTAGACTTTTGCCCCCATGTGTCCTTGTCTGTTCATGCTGCTATAACATAACATCAACAGACTGGGTGGCTTATAAAAAGCAGATATTTATTTCTTAAAGTTCTGGAAACTTGAAGTTCAAGATCAGGTTGCCAGCATGGTCAGGTTCTGGCAAAGGCCCTCTTGCAGGTTGTAGACTGCCAACTTCTTGCTGTGTTCTCACTTGGTAGAAGGTTAGGGAGTTCTTTCTTATGAGGTCACTAATCCCATTCATGAAGGCTCTGCTGTTGTGACCTAATCACCCCCCAAAGGCACATCTCCTAATACTATCACCTTGGGGATTAGGATTCCAAAGTATGAATTTGGGGGGAACACAAACATTTAGATCATAGGTTCATACTCTACTGAAAGTAGCATTATCAAGAATAACCTGCATGTTTCTAAATCCAATTGTCAATGTTCATTCCTCTTGTTATTTGACCTATCAGTAGCATTTGCCATAACTGAATACTATAATTTATCATTTAAACTGAGATACATTTGAGAATAATATGTTGACACTATTAGTAATTAGATTGAGACAACAGTCACAAGCTAGCAGTGTTGTGGGCAAACTGGGGCAAATGCTTGGTCTCTTTATAGGCTTACAGGACATTACATTTCCTGCTATCTCACTGGTTCCTCCCTTTCTTCCTGACTATGTGGAAGTGTTTCAGAGTTCTGTCTACGGTTCTCTTCATTCAATCTACACTTATTCTATTTATTATTTAATTCAGTCTTATGCTTCCAAATATCTCTTCAATCACACCACCTTCAAAATGTATCTCCTGAGCCCAGACATATTTCCAAAATCAACTTTCTTTTTTTTCTTTTAAAAAAAATTCTATTTAGTTATTTATTTTATACAGCAGGTTCTTATTAGTTATCTATTTTATACATATTAGTGTGTATATGTCAATCCCAATCTCCCACCAAGTCAACTTCAATACACAACGGTCTGTTCAATAGCTCTACTTACATTTCAGATAAACATCTAAAACTCAACACATCCAAATCCCAGTTTTTGACCTTTCTTTCAAGCCCACTCCACTTTCAACCTTCCTCATCCCAGTTGATGGCAAATTCATCTTTCTACTTTCTCAGGCCAGCAGCACTGTGGTCCTCCTTGACCGGCTCCCTTTCTTTCATACTCCGTACTCAATCTGTGCAATGTTTTTTGGTGGTTCCTTCAGATTATAGCCAGAATTCAACCAATTTTCACTATTTTTACTGCTACTCCCCTGACCTAAGAACTGGCTTTTCTGCTTCTGGATTTGGCCCCATACCCTCCATAGCCTATTTTCAACACAGCAATCAGGGTGAGTCCTCAAAACACCCCAAATCATGTCACTCCTCTGCCCATTTCACTCATGGGTAAAAGCTGAAGTTCTTTTTTGGCCTGCAAGGCTCTTCACGCTCTAGAATCACTTTCCTCCTCCGCCCTTATCTCTGTCGCTCTCTCTCTCTCTCTTTTTACGCATTGGCCCACGTATGTCGTATGTTTTATGTATAACAGTCACGCTCCTACTTTAGGGCTTTTACGCTGCCTGGAAGGCTTTCCCTCAGCTAATCTGCAAAGCTATCTCCTTCATCTCCTTCAAGCCTTCGCTCACCTTATGACCATTCTAGTGGCAGTTGGAATCTGGACCCCATTTCTGGCCCTCTCAATCCTCCTACCTTGCTCTATATTTTCTTTTTCCCATAGCACTTCCCATATTCTAATATACTGCTCTAATGTGGAGTACTCAAGCTCCACAAGGGCAGAGATCCTTACCTGTTTATCTACTCGTGGGTCCTAAGAGCTTTGAACACTATCTGGCACAAAGTAGTTTTCAATAAATAGTTGTAAAATGCATTAGTGAAATACATTGACTAAAACTATCACCTGCTCCTTAGGGAAAAACAGCTAAAGTTAACACCAAAATGCTCAGAACAGCATATCTTGTTTTTGTTTGGGTCTGTTAACAGATTTTTTAAAAAATTCCGGATTGTAAATTCACTTATTTCCATAAATCATTTATTCCTTTTCATCAGATTCTGAGATAAAGAACCCAGAAGGGTTATAAGGATGCCACATTTGAATAGATCTTTTCTGATTGTTATTTGAAGATTCTGATGCTCAGTGAGCAAAAATCAGGATATTATTATTCCTTCTTGAGTCCATCTAGATAAAGTTTGTTTTTGCCAGGATGAATTAGACATATTTGTAGCCCTAGCGCCAATTGCCTGTGTAATTGAAGTAGGGAATATTCATCGAGCAACTTCTGTAAACCAGGCCCCAAGTCCTTTTACTTAATTATCAATAACTCCTTAAGATATGATTACTATTCCTGCATATAGATAAGAAACTCTGACTCAGTAGTTACGTAGCTGTGCCATCTGACATTTCCACCTATTTTTCTTTTTCTATTCTGCTAATGAAGGTTGGTCTTTGACCTCTCAGGTTCTGAGTTTAGGGGACAGAAAATCAATCACTTGCCAAGAATGTAACTTTAGGCTGGTCACTTTGTCTCCTTAGGCCATAGTTTCTTTACCTGTAAACAGTGAGGATTAACACAACTACAGTTTTTTGTTTTTTGTGTTTTTTTTTGCGGTATGCGGGCCTCTCACTGTTGTGGCCTCTCCCGTTGCGGAGCACAGGCTCCGACGCGCAGGCTCAGCGGCCATGGCTCACGGGCCCAGCCGCTCCGCGACATGTGGGATCTTCCCGGACTGGGGCACGAACCCGTGTCCCCTGCATCGGCAGATGGACTCTCAACCACTGCGCCACCAGGGAAGCCCAGCTACAGTTTTTATAAAAACCTCTTCCTGATTCCACCAGATCAGAGCAGATGCAAAGAGTTCAAAGTCTGCCTCTATGTTTCATCTAAGTTTATTTTTCTGTTTGCTAACTTTCTCTGGCTGCCATCAACTTTCCCGTTTCCCCTAAAGGCCGGAGAAAAAGCTGGTGGGATATGGGCTACAGATGATTCTGTTCAGAGCTCTCAATAACATATAATTCATTTTTTGATTCAGAAGTAATTATTTTATTGAATCCAAGACTGTCAGGACTTGAATAATTAGAGCAAAAAAATTCCAGCATTTTTAATCATTTAAAAATGACTTTCTTTTTCTCCCACTATATTTTATTTTAGCCTTTAAGCAATCCTATGAGGTAGCAATCATTATAGTCATATTATAGATGAGGAAACAGGCTCAGTAAAATATTTTATTTGCCCAAGACTTCACTGTTGCAGAACAACGCCAAATATATCACTTTTTTTATACTACATGGCTACAAATGAAAAATGAGAAATTGCCATTGGTTTGTCTGATTATGTTTGACATAGAAAGGAGGAAAATAAAGAAGGTAATGAAGCCCCAAAGGCAGTAGCCCTCCCTTTGTTTGATATGAATTTTAGAGCAAAGAAAGAAATAACTGATTCATTTTTGCTTCAGAAGGAGCATGAATGGCAAGGTGGAAGTATTCTGTTTAGATAACTTTATAACTGCTTTCTTTATCCAATTTTATTTCTGAAGTAAAAATCAGAACACTTTTTCTTTGCCACATTGATGAATAATAGCTTGTTGATTTTGTTTTTAACCTGGAGAATTTCTCAGTAGGGTGTACTATTTTATATAATATCTTCATGGCTCATTTAAGAGAATTTGGGGAGGTAATCTTAAAAAAGTAACTCATATGCTTTTCAACATATCTACTTTTACATCAACATTAATGACCTTTCTGATCATGATACATTTTGTGGGATTTAAGAAAAAAAATTTTGTCCTTATTATCAAGTAATATTTCTTACAAAAATATTTTTAAAACATGTGAACAAAAATTAGAAAATATGATGCCAGTATTCCTTTACATTAGAGAAAATAACGTTTAACATTTTGATGGATAATTATGTATACAGTTATGAAAATGGAATTCACCTGTGCACACTGCTTTCTGATCTTCTTTTTTACCTAAAATGTATTTTTAACTCTTCCTAAGTAATTACATATTTTTCTAAAATGTTGTTTCTTTGCTAAATTTGCATCTATCAATATTTTTCTTCTATGATATTACTCTGTCTTGCCATCTGAGGTGATGACTGTGCTGGATTTTGTATGTTATGCTCTTTCTGCTGTTTTAGATTGCATGGTAACACGTTCCGAAAAATGCATAATATATAATGAAAAGCTTAATGTGTTCTTTAGAAGTAATCTTACATGTAAATACCACCCTGATGCATCTCTTGTGCATTTAACCTCTAGTAATCTGCTGAACACAAATTAAAGCCACTTATTTAAGGTAAATGGACACAGCAGCATAGAAGGGGTGTTAATTTTCAAATTCCTTAACTAGAGACCCTAGTGTAATGCTAGATGACAAAAAGAGTTAAAAACACGGGAGACAGTAGCACAAAGCCTTGCAATCCTCAAAGAAGTCTAGAAAAATGAAAGCTGAGCCTTTTCCACTGGATTAGGAAATTAGCAGGACACTGATGACATTTTTGCCAGGTAGCTTTGGTGGAGTAAATGAAGGGAGGCCATCAGATGGAAATGGAGTGAAAAGAAGGCATAGAGTTTTCTTTTAAGAAGCTTAGGAGGAGAAAAAAAAAAGAAAAGAAACAAGAAGGCAATGTTTAGGCAGGGTGATTTAAACACAGAAGTTTGTGTTAGTTTTGTTTGCTTGTCTTTTTATGAGAAAAGAGATTTAAATATTTCTATAGTCTGAGGGGAAAAGCCAACAGGTAGTAATGTTGTGGGTGGAAACCAGAGCACAGTACAGGAGGGAACAAGAACCAGTCAGGGAAGGAGTTGTGAATGGAGGGCCCTCCACTGATCTCCTGAGAGTGAAAGCAAAAAAACAACACAGGATATGTATGATCAACGTCCATTTGAAGCTGAGGGCATTTTCTACTGGTTCCTGTTTGCCAGGTGAAATAATTTCCTAGTGTTGATAAGGGCAGCCTCAATGATTTGGAATATTTTAGGAGAACAGGAGATGGTATAATAGAAATAATGTAAAAGAAAGAAAGACAGATGTTGAAAGACCAAACAAAGTTGGAAAATATGCACTGGTATTTGTACCAATCTGAAGACTTCTCCTGTAGCACTTAAGCCAACTAGGGAAAGGGAATGGGGATTTTTTTCCCTCATGTTGGGGGTAGGTAGGCTAAGAAGGTAAAGGAAACGGAGTCTTATTTGACACATCAATCATGGAGTCTAGATGGTAGGGAAGGATGCAAGGCCAGAATTATATTGACTAGGGGAAGGGTCAAGAGATTTGAGGTCTGTGTAGTCAAAAATCAAAGTTTCCTGAGTGAAGTTGCGGAAGAGCTGGAAGCAGATAAGCAAGTCTGGTGGTCAGAGTTTAGAATACATGCATTTAAGTTTTCACATATTTTAAGGTAAGGTTAGTGTTGTGATCACATAAGGAAAAAATATTGACAGTCTTCTTCAAATATTGTTTTAAAACGTTTTAAGATACAATAGGCTAAAATTGTATTTAAGTCTGATGAAGCACTTGATTGATACCTATAGGTTAATAATGCATTTATTTCAACAGTATTAAGTTCCTGAGCTCTCAGAAACTTGCTACTACAAGGTTGGCCCATAATAATGCCATAAACAAAGACTTCTTGGCTTTAGAATACTAAGGAATAAGAAGCTTAGGTAAATAAATAAAGAAGAAGATCAGTTGAGGTCAGTCTTGGGAACTTTAGGATGCACTTTCTAGGCTGATTTTCTAAAAATCTGTGGAGTTGTCTCCTGGGAAGCTGTGTGTTGCTACTATATATGTGTAGCATGCATAGGACAGAAGGAAATGCAGTTTTTGAAACTGCTAATTCAAGTTGGGCATAAAAATATCCATTGACCTGGCACCATTCTGTCCATTTTCCTCTCACTGCCTGTGATCCTAGAGATGTATGCACCTAAAAGGATGCGTGGAAGCTATTAGTAATCTGTCGTGAAAAGAAATTGATCTTTTTTTTTTTTGAAATTTTAAAAATGCATCTCACCCAAGAGCTCTTTGGTACTTTACGAAGGTGGAATAGCTCAATAATTTATTTACAGTGAGTTCAGAGCTAGGTAAGGTCAATCAAAGACATTTCTGGCACGGTCCCAGGATGGTTTAAAAATAGGAAACTAAGAGAATGTTAGAAATAGTTTTTCTTGCAAATATTCTTGTTCACTTAATATAACTATGTGTTTTAACTGACTTCATGGTGGTTGATTATCCAGATATTTGATTCTCTCACTTCAGAAAAAGGCCAAACATAACAAGGGTAAAGTGTCACTACAAATATTTATCATTATGAATTACATAGTAGTAGATTCTGTATCTAAGACCAAATGCGTATTATTAAGTAATGCCCTTTTGAGATTTTGTATGTGCCAGCATTTTGACTGTTTAATCTAGTAAGAGTGATTTTGTTTTAGTCTTAGTAACATAATTTCTTAAATACAACCTTGACATTTAAATTTTTGAACTTGAGGCCACATTGAAAATATATTGACTGTGCTTCCTGCTTGCTTGTCTGCTCTCTTTCTTTCATTTCCCCCCCTTCTTCCTTTTTCCTTTCTGAATAATTTAGTTTAAAAGCCAGAGGATGAGGCAATGGTTTCCAGGCAGAGCAGTGGGTGGTCCTCCTGTCAGAGTTTAGACCCTGAGCAAAGGAAGGCAGCCAGAGGTTGAAGCCCAAGTGGGAAAAGTAGTCATTTGGGACAGTGGCCTCTTGGGGTCGAGAGATTGGTTACCTAGGGAATATCGATTACATGGGTAAATATATTCAGAACAGTGGGAGCTAGGTTTCTCACTGCCAGAGAAGAAGTTATAAATATGGAAAGATGGAAAGTAGAATAGGTGTGTTGTAGTGTGCTGGTATTGAAGGTGTTGGGGAAATATATGATTTTCAATGTATGCAATACAGAAAAAAATAGATGTGTGTGCATTTGTTTGTCCTAATTTGGTCCACTGATAGGGCCTCAAAGCAATGACACCCTCTAAGGGCAGAAAGTTTTTCCTTCTTCCCTTCTAGGTTCTTTGGCTGGTCTAATAATTAAATAATGTAAAACAGATTAGCGGGAGAAAAACAAATTTAATTTTCTACGTGCAGGATCCCCAAGGATATGAAACTCAAGAGCAAGTAGGGCAATTGTGACTTCTATGCCATCCTGAGCTGAGGAATGGGATAGGGGTCTGGAGCTTCAAAGGGGAGGAGGGCAATTTATAGGAAGATAAGAGCAGATGTTCGTTCTCTCATACAGGTAAATCTTCCAGATAAAAAATTTGTCTCTGGTAATAGCTCTCTTTCTGGTCCAAGTACGCCCAATGGCTATACCCTTGGGTTACAGATCATCCAAGTAAATAATCATCTGTGAGAAGATCTTAAACTCCATTAATTAAAGCCAGCTAACATTAAGCCAACCCTATAGGTCAAGTAATAGTTGTGATTGATATTTGTTTATATAATATGCACGTGTGTGTAACTTTTACTTTGTTCCACAGTTTTAGTATTAATTTGTTTAATCTACCTAACAAACCTATGAGTTATATATGATTATTTCCCTCATTCTACAGATGAGGAATTGCAGCATGGAGAGGTTAAGATAGGTTAAGTAACTTCCCCAAGGTCACACAGTTGATATGAGGCAGAGCCAGGATTCACATGTAGGCAGTCTAGCTTCCATTGCCAAGTATATCATTCTACTGCTATGCATTTCTTAACGTAAATTGCTAAGTAACAGAAACACTGCAGACTCCATACAACAAAACAATTCTTCCTAAGGCTTCCTTTCTTCTGCCAGGAACAATAGACTTCAAGAACAATACATTTAGTCCTTCCGCTGTTCAACTTTTTGAATGAGTTCAAGTGTAAATTGAGCCTTTCTGTGCTGTTTTTTCTGTTTCTAAAAAAGCCTCTCGACCATCCCTTCTCTGTACACTTCTATCTCATTAGCCCCCTCCTTCAAAGACAGATTTCCTGCAAGTCCATTTAACAGTCATAACCTCACTTTTCATCCTCTCATCAATTCACTGCATTACAGGATTCCACGTCGATGACTCTTCTTACACTCATCTCTAAAACATTACTGAAAATTTAAAAGGTCAAACCTCTTGGGCTCATCCAGTTTAACCTCTCTTCAGCTTTTGACTTTGTTGAAAATATGTTCTTTTCAAAGTTCCCTTTTCTACTTATTCTTGCTTCTTTTCCCAAATGCTTCTTGATGAGTTAAGGATTTGTATATCCCAGGCTTCTGTCCTTAGTGCCATAGTTTCAACTGTCATATATATAATAAGACTTCTAACTCTATAACTCCAATGTCAGCATCTCTTCTGGTTCTGATGCAGTCCTAAAGATCAAACTGCCTAATAAATATCTGTTCCTGCTGTCTCATAGGCCTCGAAGTTTGCATGTGAAAATCCAAATTTTACCTCCTATCTTCAGTGATGAAATGTGTGCAGCTATGGCCCACACCCAGGCCCTCATGATCTCTGGCATGTTATACTACAATATCCTCTTCTCTTTGCCTCCAAAAGTACATCTTTCCTACAAAAACACAGAAAATGCAAATTCACTACACTGAAAATGAAGAATGACATTGAAGTTATTGTCAGAGCTTGGTAGGATTTTTTTTTTTTAACTAGTTACAACTTGATTGAATAGGAATGAAAATCCACGCACTCTTCCATCCATACTTTGTATCCAGAACAGAGAAAACTTGGCCATGTAAATGCACTCTTCAACATCCCTTTGCCACTGTTTGGCTCTTAAATAAGAAAAGGGACTGTTCTAAACAGGAAACTTGGCAGCCTTTCTTCTATTGCCCGATGGAGGTTTCTGTGGGCAGTTAGAGGGCTGGTCATCATTCGTACATCACTCTTTCTCTTTCCAGAAAACAGCTGGCCGGAAGCATGTGGTAATTGAAGTGGCACACTGCCGCCCAAGAGGCTGCTCTGTAAGTGGTGCATACTGAGGGTGAGATTTTCATGTATTGTGCTGTCATGGTATCATGGCACTGGGACACCTGTATAGCAAATGGTCTCAAGTAGTAAATGAGAGCTTTGTAGACACTGGGAATTGAAACTGCTTACATCTATGCATTTGTTTACCTAAGACAGGAATCCAAACAGCACTACATTGAATCCAGTGGAGGTGAGGAAAATTAAAAGACACAATAGAGAAATAAAAAGGGCAAAGGAAAATGCCCCCAAACAAGGAAGTGAAAACAAAGTCAAACATTAGAGAAAGAGCAATTCCCAGGAAATAATTATTCCAAAATTCAAAATAACATTTAGAAAATGTGTTGATTCTCATCAGTTAAGAACCAAGGAACTTTTTATTAAACAAGAGTAGAAATTCCCAAAGGGAAGGCTGAGCTAAATGGATAAGAAAATGAGTTATAAAGAAGAATGACAAGATAAATAAACCCACAATAGCAGAATTTTAAAGCCTATATCAGAGGCCTATAGGTTAGAATTGACAAAGTACAGTAAAAGAATAAGATCTAAAGGGCTCTCCTAGAATGCAGAGGGAAAAGATAAAATTAATGAGAGAAAACATAATAGATGAGAAAAACAGAAAATGAAAGTGCAACTTAAGCATTATTGGTATGTGTAAAGAAGACATTTTGAGCAATAGGAAAGGAATAGGAAAATATAGCTCAAACACATTTTTCTGAAGTTAAAAAAGTTGAATATCAAAAAGGCCAAGCACATTCTAGACAATTTCACCAAAAAGCATCCTGGCACATCTGATCAAAACTGTTTAAGGTAGGGACTTCCCTGATGGTGCAGTGGCTAAGAAGCCACCTGCCAATGCAGGGGACACAGGTTTGATCCTTGGTGCAGGACGATCCCACATGCCATGGAGCAACTGAGCCTGTGCACCACAACTACTGAGCCTACGCTCTAGAGCCTGCGTGCCACAACTACTAAGCCCAAGAGCTGCAACTGTTGAAGCCCACATGCCTAGAGCCCATGCTCTGCAACAAGAGAAGCCACTGCAGTGATAAGCCCGTGCACTGCAGTGAAGAGTAGCCCCCGCTTGCTGCAACTAGAGAAAGCCTGTGTGCAGCAGTGAAGACCCAATGCAGCCAAAAATTTAAAAATAAATATAATTAATTAATTAATTTTAAAAAAAGAATTAAAAAAATGTTTAAGGTAAAAGAAATTTAGAATCAATCACTAACTGAGACAACACCCATACTCTTTTCTTTTCCCAAAATACATTTCTTAAGTCAATGGAGATGCATCTAGATACATCTTCAAGGTTTGTATCTTAATTTATTTGTGCCCAAGTTGTCTTTCATAAGTAAAAGAAACAGATAATCTTTGATATGAGAGCTGTGAAAGTACATTACCTCATGGTCTTTTAAAAGGTTTCTGAAGGCTTTTTCCAGTCATGTAACACCAAAATGCAGATCTTAAAATGTGGATAAAGTAACTCGAAAAAGATTTTGCATTGAGACTATTGCTGGTAAAGATAATAGCATAATTATTCAGCCAGCTAGATGGATAATAGACAGCAATAAACAGACAGTAATAAGAAATCATAGAAAATGTAAAGCATCAACAAAATGACAGAAGAGACATCAGATATCAGTTTTATGGCCCTTTCACTCTATTCCTTACTGCCCTCAAAAGGTCTGCATAGGAAACCCAGAGAACGTGTTGTATTTCTGTCAATACACCCTGTCTTCTCTCAATACTACCAGGCTCACCATTGCAAACTCACTAAAAGACCAACCCCAGAAGTCTCTAATTTATACTTATATCCATGTCCGCCATCGATACCACCACCATACCACCTATACCACCATATAGGATTAACTATATCATGTCTTATTTTCCTATTCACTTTAGCCACCACATGAAACCCAGACTTCCCAGATCATCCCATTATTAGAAAAGGAATACCTGAGCAGACAAAACACTGACCTTATACGCTCCAGGGGAAGCTCGACCCTGCCACTCCCATCCTGTGTAGTGATTTTCAACCTTATCAGATCCAATGTCCTTCTTCTATAAAAAACATTTTGTAGTGCTTGCTTTACTCTCCTGAAATGAAGTTTATAGGCAATATAACCTATGTGCACACATAATTAAAAACAATCATACTGGGGTAATATACAGAAAAATATATAAGGGTGATTATTTGTAATATAATATACGTGTGCTGTTGGTGTTCAGGCATGGCAACACTGGAGGACACGATGTAGGGTTAGACGCTTACAGTGATGGATGGAATCATCAGAATGTGATGGCTGAAAAGGCAGACTGACACAGATGTGTTTTATTGCAACTCATAAGTAGAGTAGTAGCGTGGTCGGTGATGTGATTTTTCTAAAATATTGAACAATGGCTGGTAAACTTCCAAACAAAATAGGATACAATCTTCCTTCAAGTTAAATGGTATTTCCCATTCCTAGAAAATTTACCGTTAATTAAAATTTTTGTAGAAAATCTTTATATTTCTATGCAAAGTGGAGATAAGTTCTAGGTGGACATAATCAAGAGCAGATTTTTCATCTACATTAAAGTTCAGTAGGATATTCCAGGTCTATGAGTTGGTGTGTGATAAAAGAACTTTTTGTTTGCACTCTACCATTCATTGCAGGTTACCTAGCAATTTTAGCACCATTCTATTAATTGTAAGTGATACCACCCCAATCATGGTAACAACAAAATAATACCCACAAATTTCCAAAATACCCGCTTGGGGGGGCAGTACTGCCTTTGTTGAGAAACTTTGTTAAACTACAATTAGCCTGAGAAGTTTATTACACCCAGGAAAGACTATGGTAAGCTCTAACTTTACCTCTACGTGCCAGTGCGTGCAAACATATCAATACTAACGCAAAGCAGTTTGAAATGCTCCAAGAAAAAAATTAACCATCTGAACTGTTTGTGCTCTGGCTTTTATTATGTTTAAACTCAATTTTCAGAATTGGTTATTTGTTTTGAAGTTGGAAAAGATTTCTGCATTAAAAATGATTACCCTTAAATTCTCAAAAAGCTGAACATTATCAAAATTTTGTAACTGTTATAATGGAATTTGTTCTAACATTTGTAAGGGAAAGAAAAATTATTTTGCTGGTAAATGTGGCACTTTTGGTTTATAATACTAAATCATTTTAAGTATATGAGTTTTAAATCATGTAAAATAATAGAACAATTCTTTGATAATCTAAAAGATTCCATAATTTTAAGAGCAAGTAAAAAATATTAGTATGTGTAAAATAATATGGAATGTAAGTGCTAAATGAAGTGAGTAATCAGAATGGAGTAAAATTAATTGGAGAGACATTTTTGTGTAGGAGATTCTAAAACTAAACTGGTAAGTATACAATGTTAGAAAAGATAGGATTGTACTTGAAGCAAGCTCATGGAATGTGAAAAGACATAAATGTAGAAAACAGTTAATGAGGTGACAAGTTGTGGAATGAAACAATGCTTTAATTACTAAAAATCTAAAAAGTTGGTGGAATTCAATTATATCTTCTTTTAAAAAGGTTGATTTCTCCTTTACATTGATATTTTTCATTTATTTTAGCCAGGCATCAAAAAAGCAGAGTCTTGGAGACTGGTTCAAGATGGCGGAGTAGAAGGACATGTGCTCACTCCCTCTTGTGAGAACACCGGAATCACAACTAACTGCTAAACAGTCATTGATGGGAAGATACTGGAACTCACCAAAAAAGATACCCCACATCCAAAGACAAAGGAGCACCCACGATGAGACGGTAGGAGGGGCGCAATCACAGTAAAATCAAATCCCATAACTGCTGGGTGGGTGACTCACAGACTGGAGACCACTTTTACCACAGAAGTCCCCCCGCTGGAGTGAAGGTTCTGAGCCCCGTATCAGGCTTCCCAACCTGGGGGTCTGGCAACAGGAGGAGGAATTCTCAGAGAATCAGACTCTGAAGGCTAGTGAGATTTGATTGCAGGACTTTGACAGGACTGGGAGAAACAGAGACTCCACTCTTGGGGGGCACACACAAAGTAGTGTGTGCATTGGGACCCAGGGGAAGGAGCAGTGACCCCATAGGAGACCGAACCACACCTACCTGCTAGTGTTGGAGGGTCTCCTGCAGAGGCAGGGGGTGGCTGTGGCTCACCATGAGGACAAGGCCACTGGCAGCAGAAGTTCTGAGAAGTACTCCTTGGCATGAGCCCTCCCAGAGTCCGCCATTAGCACCACCAAAGAGCCAGGTAGGCTGGCTCCAGTGTCGCGTCCCCTCAGGGCAAACAACCAACAGGGAGCGAACCCAGCCCCATCCATCAGCAGAAAAGCGGATTAAAGTTTTACTGAGCTCTGCCCACCAGAGCAACAGCCAGCTCTACCCACCAACAGTCCCTCCCATCAGGAAACTTGCACAAGCCTCTTAGATAGACTCATCCATCAGAGGGCAGACAGCAGAAGCAAGAAGAAGTACAGTCCTGCAGCCTGAGGAACAAAAACCACATTCACAAAAAGATAGACAAGATGAAAGGCAGAGGGCTATGTAACCAGATGAAGGAATAAGATAAAAACCCAGAAAAACAACTAAATGAAGTGGAGATAGGCAACCTTCCAGAAAAAGAATTGAGAATAATGATAGTGAAGATGATCCAGGAACTCAGAAAAAGAATGGAGGCAAAGATGGAGAAGATGCAAGAAATGTTTAAAAAGGACCTAGAAGAATTAAAGAAGAGACACCTAGAAGAATTAAAGAACAAACACACAGAGATGAACAATACAATAACTGAAATGAAAATATATACTAGAGTAAATCAATAGCAGAATAACTGAGGCAGAAGAACAGAAAAGTGACCTGGAAGATAGAATGGTGGAATTCACTGCTGCAGAACAGAATAAAGAAAAAAGAATGAAAAAAAATGAAGACAGCTTAAGAGACTTAAGGATTCTTCAATATATGCAAATCAATCCATGTGATACACCATATTAACAAACTGAAGAATAAAAACCATATGATCATCTAAATAGATGCAGAAAAAGCTTTTGACAAAATTCAACACCATTTGTGATAAAAACTCTCCAGAAAATGGGTATAGAGGGAAGTTGACTCAACATAATAAAGGCCATATAGTACAAACCCACAGCAACCATCATTCTTAATGGTGAAAAACTGAAAGCATTTCCTCTAAGTTTAGGAACAAGACAAGGATGTCCACTCTCACCACTATTATTCAACATAGTTTGGGAAGTCCTAGCCACAGCAATCAGAGAAGAAAAAGAAATAAAAGGAATGCAAATTGGAAAAGAAGAAGTAAAGCTGTCACTGTTTGCAGATAACATGATACTATACATAGAGAATCCTAAAGATGCCACCAGAAAACTACTAGAGGCAATCAATGAATTTGGTAAAGTTGCAGGATACAAAATTAGTGCACAGAAATCTCTTGCATTCCTATACACTAACGATGAAAAATCTGAAAGAGAAATTAAGGAAACACTCCCGTTTACTATTTCAACAAAAAGAATAAAATACCTAGGAATAAACCTACCTAGGGAGATGAAAGATCTGTATGCAGAAATCTATAAGACACTGATGAAAGAAATTAAAGATGATACTAACATATGGAGAGAAATACCATGTTCTTGGATTGGAAGAATCAATATTGTGAAAATGACTGTACTACCCAAAGCAATCTACAGATTCAATGCAACCCCTATCAAATTACCAATGACATTTTTTTACAGAACTAGAACAAAAAAATCTTAAAATCTGTATGGAGACACAAAAGACCTCAAATATCCAAAGCAATCCTGAGGGGGAAAAAAAAGGAGCTGGAAGAATCAGACTCCCTGACTTCAGACTATACTACAAAGCTACAGTAATCAAGACAATTTGGTAATGGCACAAAAAACAGAAATATAGATAAATGGAACAGGATAGAAA
Organism: Neophocaena asiaeorientalis asiaeorientalis; assembly: GCF_003031525.2. NCBI lineage: Eukaryota > Metazoa > Chordata > Mammalia > Artiodactyla > Phocoenidae > Neophocaena > Neophocaena asiaeorientalis. The sequence continues at coordinate 2,481,164 of NW_020174561.1, read as the reverse complement.
GCCCTGAGATAAACCCACGCACCTATGGTCAACTAACCTATGACAAAGGAGGCGAGGATATACAATGGAGAAAAGACAGTCTCTTCAATAAGTGGTGCTGGGAAAACTGGACAGCTACTTGTAAAAGAATGAAATTAGAACACTCTCCAACACCAAACACAAAAATAAACTAAAAATGAATTAAAGACCTAAATGTAAGGCCAGACACTATACAACTCTTAGAGGAAAACATAGGCAGAACACTATATGTCATAAATCACAGCAAGATTCTTTTTGACCCACCACCTAGAGAAATGGAAATAAAAACAAACAAAAAAACCCAAATGGGACCTAATGAAACTTAAAATCTTTTGCAAAGCAAAGGAAACTACAAACAAGCCAAAAGGCAACCCTCAGAATGGGAGAAAATATTTGCAAATGCATCAACGGACAAAGGATTAATCTCCAAAATATATAACAGCTCCTGCAGCTCAATATTAAAATAACAAAAAACCCAATCAAAAAATGGGCAGAAGATCTAAACAGACATTTCTCCAAAGAAGACATACAGATGGCCAAGAAGCACATGAAAAGCTGCTCAACATCACTAATTATTAGAGAAATGCAAATCAAAACTAAAATGAGGTATCCCCTCACACCAGTCAGAATGGGCATTATCAGAAAATCTACAAAGAGCAAATGCTGGAGAGGGTGTGGCGAAAAGGGAACCCGCTTGCACTATTGGTGGGAATGTAAGTTGATACAGCCACTATGGAGAACAGTATGGAGGTTCCTTAAAAAACTGAAAATAGAATTACCATATGACCCAGCAACCCCACTACTGGGCATATACCCAGAGAAAACCATAATTCAAAAAGACACATGCACCCCAGTGTTCATTGCAGCACTATTTACAATAGCCAGGTCATGGAAGCAACCTAAATGCCCAACAGATGAATGAATAAAGAAGATGTGGTACATATATATAATGGAATATTAGTCAGCCATAAAAAGGAACGAAATTAGGTCATTTGTAGATATGTGGATGGATCTAGAGACTGTCATACAGAGTGAAGTAAGTCAGAAAGAGAAAAATATCGTATATTAACGCATATAAGTGGAACCTAGGAAAATGGTACAGATGAACCGGTTTGTGGGGCAGAAATAGAGACACAGATGTAGAGAGCACAAATGTATGGACACTAAGGGGGGAAAGTGGCATGGGCAGGGATGGTGGTGTGATGAATTGGGAGATTGGGATTGACGTATATACACTAATATGTGTAAAATGGATAACTGATAAAAACCTGTTGTATAAAAAAGTAAGTTAAATAAAATTTTAAAAAAAAGCAGTCTTGACCATATCAACTAGACATTTTTAGTAATGTGACTGCTTAACTGAAGACATTGATCCCATTTTTGACTTTTACACCCTAGTTCCCTATTTCACAGCAGCATTTGGAATATATCTATTCCTCTAGGGATTTTATGACAAATAGCAGAGATTATCTGATTACTGAAGCACAATTGAGGGCACTATTCTAGACCACAGTAAAGCTGTGTTTATTTCCAGAAATATCAATGATTCAATTTTGGAGCCTTAGACAAATAACAAACACTTAAACAGTTACTGAAATTCTGATTATGGGCTTTGCATAGCCAAAATATGTGTTTCTGCTAATTTACATGTTTTATGTCCAATTATTCACTCTCTATATTTAAGTTGTCAAGTAAAGTAAATACATATACTTTTATACTGGCTATAATACATATTATGTATATATGTGTGTGTATGTGTATATATATACATATCTATATGTGTATATACATTTGTATGGTACATGCATCTATACACATACTATATATATGTGTACGCACATATAGTGAATATGAGTTAAATTTAGTACAAAAAATAATTATACCTATACATTGGGTTAATAAGGCATCTGCTTCTTAAATTGTAAACTTTCTTTTAAAATATTTCAGATGCTTGCTAGTGTGGAATAGTATAAATCAAAGGAATACAAAGGAAGGGGCTACTTTATCAAAATACTATTAATGCTCCCACTTCAACAGGTCATAGAAGAGCTTTCTAAAATTATAAGCAAAATAAAAAATATGGCAAAATGTAATGGCAAAATTTAAAACAACCTTGTCAATTCAAGGACAAAATTATCTAAATTATCCCAGCAGGTTTTGTGGTCTTCTTTTTGTATGGACCACCTGCTTTCCCCATCCTTGTCATCCTGGCTTCCCATACTCATACCCATAACCCTGTCATTGACCGTGTTATTGGTTAAGAGCATTGTGATTTCTAAAAGGATGTGTGTGGGGTCATGTTTAAGCCATTCTCAGTTGCTATTATAATTACAGTGATTGTTATCTAGTGAAAGCTTTTTTGGCAGATTTCCACCAGAAGGCTAAAACTTGCATCCAGGTTTATTTTCATCAAGCTATTGGGGTTTGTCATTCCATTTAAAGAGATTTAAATCCAGTTCAAAAAAAATAATGTTAGCATTATTGAATTCTAACACTATCAAAAAGGGCTTCCGAATTCATTTAAAAGTCAGTTAACTGATTGTCTTAAAACTATCACAAAACAGGGCATTAAACCATATATGGTGCATGTGTGTGATATTGGTAAATAAAATAGCTATATACATAAAAATATAGTATTTTTTTCTGAGCTAAACTTTTTATGAAAGAAGAAATTTATAAAACTATGAGCGATTAGTTTTTTTAAAAAATCACGTTGTACCTTGTGATCAGTATTATGCCTATGAGAAATTTTACTTTTGTTTACTATTAGTTACATATAAGGAAAAGTTAATGGATTTATAAGACAGGCATTTAGTAATTAAAATGTTAAAGGGTATGCTATATTTAAGGAGAAATTATCAAAAATGGTCTAGTAGCTGAGAATTTCGTTTAGTCCATTTTATTCTGTACGTGCCTATGTACACTGAAAGGAGAGAGAGAGAGGAGATAAAAACAATACCATCACCCTGAAAATTAAAGTCCTGCTCACACTTATTCTTCTATAGGTTACAAGATCATTCATTAAATAAACTCTTTCATCGGAATTATCTTCTAAGTAAAACCTTAGCACAAAACTTCTTTCAGATATAAGTGCACAAAAGTAAAACACAAATGAAAACCCAGACTGAAGGCTACCCCATGGCAAGATAACACTTAGAAATTAAAAATGCAAAATTCTTATTTTCATATTTCTAGAGTTCATATATACTTCCAAAATTGCTTGTTTGTGTGACTTTCAACTTTAAAGTACCACATCCCTTGATATCTGCTGGGGATTGGTTCCAGTACCCCTGAGGATACCAAAGTCTGCAGATGCTCAAGTCCCTGATATAAAAGGGGGTAGTAGTCCGCTCTCTGTGTCTGCAGATTCTGTATCCATGGAGTAAACCAACCAGGATCGAAATGCAGAATGCACAGATATGGAGGGTTGATTGTAGTAAAAATATTTTATATTCACTAGCACTAAGCATATTCACAAACATTTCCATTCAAACAGAAGATAATCTTTACATCATTCAATTCTAAAAAATTTGAGTGTGAAGGTTCTCAGAATGTTATCTAATTTAAATTCAACCTAATAGCATCAACTGCAAAAAAAGAGAAATATCTGTCTGTTTTTCCTTCATATCTTTTCATTATTGAACAAGAACCAGCTCTTTACCACCAAGCAAATATTACAGATTCACTGAAGTAGGAAAGCCGAAACATGAAGGTGTTAATAATGTATAAATGGTCCTGTTAATACCACCAGTTCATAGATCTGTTAAAAGATGAACTGAGGCATAATAAAAGTTTTAATAATTTGAGCAAAAATACATTCCAAAAGGGGAGTGCCAAACAGGAAATTGTTAGGGGCACACTTTGCCCACAGGAACATATGGTCCTCCTTCGGTATCTGAGGGGGGTTGGTTCCAGGATCCCCATGGATATCAAAACCCAAGGATACTCAAGTCCCTTATATGAGATGGCTATCACTATCTGCGGTTTCTGCATCCACCGATATGAAGAGACGACTGTATATTGGTTTTCATTAAGTCACGATCTTAAGAAAAAGATCCTTCAAAACAATGCAGTTTTGTGAAGAATTTTAATTGTCCTTTAAATTATCCTTTGTGAAAGTATTTATTGGCAACTTCATAATTTTTAAAAAATTTCTAAGTGTTATTTTCTTTCATGAAAAAATACTGCTTGGAATATTTTAAAACACAGATCTCTTACTGCTTCACTTATTTTTTATTTTTATTTTTTTGTGGTACGCAGGCCTCTCACTGTTGTGGCCTCTCCCGTTGCAGAGCACAGGCTCCGGACGCACAGGTTCAGCGGCCATGGCTCACGGGCCCAGCTGCTCCGCGGCATGTGGGATCTTCCCGGACTCGGGCACAAACCCATGTCCCCTGCATCGGCAGGCGGACTCTCAACCACTGCGCCACCAGGGAAGCCCTGCTTCACTTATTTTTTAAAATGTGGGTTTCTTCCTACTTCCTTTTCCCAGAGTCAGACAGTTTGGCTTAATTTACACGTCTTTTGCAATTAAAAAGTGTTTGATATGTATTTGATAAACTAGTTAAATGCCAAATGGTTTTGACGTGATTCTCATCTCATTCTAGAATCTTTATGGTTTTAAATGTACACTGATAAATAGATTGACAAATAGAAGAAAAACACTGGAAGAATCACAAGTTAATTCTCAGCTTGTAATAATGTAAGCAAAGATGAAAGAAAGAAAAATGGTCATCCTATAGTTCAAAGAAGCAGAGAGAGAATGGGAGAAAGAGAGAGGAGGAAAGTCTGCTGTGTCTCAGTATGTCACTGTTTCTTAAACAAAGAACAATGGAACACTGACCACAAATAGCTTAATTAATCTCCAGTCACAGCCTCTACTATTGCCCTGGGTTCAAGCTGACATTTGATGACAGTGTTAAGACATTTGTCTCCTGGGAATATATTGTTTGGATTGGACTTAAAGTTATTGTTATAGTTACAAACCACAAGGAATGCAGGATTTCAGAGAATCACAAATTGGAGCAAAAGTGGAACTATATGTTCTAGAACACAGACCATTTCTATATATATGTATTCCTAATATAATGCTAATAATCCTCATATAATTTCTTTATATGTAGGAAAGACACGTCTAATTTCAGATTGAGATGATCATATCAATCAATAGTAAATATCAAGAGAAAAACACCAATAGGTTTTTTAAAAATAAATTTATTTTATTTTTTAATTTATTTTTGGCTGTGTTGGGTCTTTTGTTGCTGTGCATGGGCTTTCTCTAGTTGTGGCGAGCAGGGGCTACTCTTCGTTGCAGTGTACAGGCTTCTCATTGCGGTGGCTTCTCTTGCTGCAGAGCACGGGCTCTAGGTGCGCAGGCTTCAGTAGTTGTGGCACGTGGGCTCAGTAGTTGTGGCACGTGGGCTCAGTAGTTGTGGCTCGCGGGCTCTAGAGTGCAGGCTCAGTAGTTGTGGAACACAGGCTTAGTGGCTCCGCGGCATGTAGGATCTTCCCGGACCAGGGCTCGAACCCGTGTCCCCTGCATTGGCAGGCAGATTCTTAACCACTGTGCCACCAGGGAAGTCCCAACAATTTTCCTTTTTAACTATAAATCATGTCATCGAATACAAGGTATGCCAGCTACATTGTGGACAAAGGATATTAAAAGATATTTCTATTCATGTAGTCAGCACCTGTTGGTACCTAGAAAATGACAGACATATGGTAAATACTCAAAATTGTTTGCTGATGGAGGGATATGAATTTATAAGGAAACTGCATAATAAATGATCTGATATTTCGAAAAGTATCTTTTCACTAGAGATATTCTTATAAATATACAATTTTAGGAGACAATTGTATAATGTAGAATGTTAAGAGGTAATAATAAAATTGTAAGTGCAGATTTGTAAGGGGATCATTTGCCTTTTCCTTAATCATTCTTTTTTAATGTACATACAGAGAGAGTAATTCATAGAGAATGAGCGGGTAGGAATTGTGAGGTTAGGCTAGGAGGGCCTTATGGTGCCCATGTCACCCTAGGAGGTGTAGTTCTAACAAAAAAATGCTTAAAACAAAAGAATGATGCATTTCCAGGCGAAGGATAGAGAGCTGAACTGGGAACTGTGCACATCAATTCCTGAGAAGAGAATGTGATCAAGACGTAAAGAAAAGAGATGCAGAGTACAGGCAAGCCCACAGTTTTGTTTATTGAAAAATATTCCTCTGTCAACATGAGGTGTAAGGAAAAGCATACTGTTGAACAAGGAAAAGAAAATGAACTCTCAAAGAATCAGTGGTTTCACAGTGGAACCTGCAACAATGATAAGAGAGAATGAGTGTCAGACACCGGGGTGGGGGGCTTCCCTGGCAGTCCGGTGAAAGTATCTAGACAACTATAACTTCTTGGGTGAATAGCAGCTTCTCTGACAAGAGGGTGGTGGTCTCAAGAGAAGGACACACCTCCCCAGTGGTGGCCAGACTTTCATCTGTAATCTTGAGTTGTTGGTCTTTCTGAGGAAATAAGAGTAGCACAAATCTGAACTGTTTCTTAAAGAGGCAATTTAAGGATTTTCTTAGCAGCAGCAAATGGAAAAAAAAGAAATGAAACAGCTCATTCTATGGTTTCATTAGTATTATGGACTGGACTGTGTACTCTCAAAATTCACATGTTGAAACTCTAACCTCCAGTACCTCAGAATGTGACTGTTTGGGAGTCACCTTTCAGGGGTGATTAAGTTAAAATGAGGCCCTAAGAGTGGGCACTAATTCAATCTGACTGGAGTCCTTTATAAGAAAAGGAAATGTGGACTCAGAGAGACCCCAGGGGTGCTTATGCACAAAGAAAGACCATGTGAGGACACAGAACGTGCCATCTGCAAACCAAGGAGAGAGATCTCAGAAGAAAACAAACCTGCTAACAGCTTGATCTTGGATTTCCAGCCTCCAGAGCTGTGAGAAAATAAATTGTTGTTTAAGCCCACCAGTATGTGGTATTTTGTTATGGCAGTCTGAGCAAACTAATATAGTTAGTAAGAAAATGCATAAAAAAGTCTGTAAATGTAAAAGGTTGCTTTAAAAAAAACCTCTTTATTTTGAACCACTAGTCTGTTCATGTCTACAACAGTAGTATTTCAAGAATGTCATATAAATAGAATCAAATATTGCGTAAACTTTTCAGATTGGCTTTTTTCACTCAGGATAATTCTCTTGAACTCCATCCAAGTTCTTACGTTCAACAATAGTCCATTCTTTTTTTTATTGTTGAGTGATATGCCATGCTATGGATGCACCACACGGTGTTTAACCATTCACTGCTGAAGGACACTTGAGCTACTGCCAGTTTGGGACTATTATGAATAAAGCTGCTACTAACATTCATGTACAGGTTTCCATGCAGATATGTAAGTTTTCATTTCTCTGGGAAAAATGCCCAAGGGTGTGATTGCTGAATCATATGGTAAGTATTTTTACTTTCATAAGTGCTATACTGTTTTCCAGAGTGGCTGTACCACTTTACTTTCTCACCAGCAATCTGTGAGAAGTCCAGTTTATCTACATTAGGAAACAGATAATACATGTGCCATATAAAAGTTTCCAGAACACCAAAATATGCTAATTTCCTTTTATGTTATGAGGTTAGCATACCTTGTACACCCAAACCCAGTAGAGTTCTGGTAAGCTAGCTCTCTGCAAATTAAGAGAAAAAAAGCTGCAACTTATAGCAATTTCCTCTCTGCAAGGTGGTAGCTATTCCTGCCATGGTTGCTTTCAAACTACCACATGACTTCACTGAGAGCAAAGTTGGGAAAACATACATATAAGTGGTCCTCACAAGCTGGCACAAGCCATTTCTAGCACACTGCTGCACACATACGCACACACACACCAGATTTATCTTCTTCATGAATATTGATAATTAACCAAAATGGTGACATGAATTTAATAACATGATGACATAAATGCAGACAGATATAAAATTAAAAGTATGTTATAGTACAATTTTTGACAAAATGTATATTAATCTATAAATATATTTATAGAATAAAAAGAATTGAAAACTCCAAAATGCTAATCGTTTATTTCTAGGTAGTTGGATAATGTACGATTTTTGTTTTCATGATTGTGTCTTTCTCTGTATTTCAAATTCTTTTCAATGAACATGTTTTCTTTTAATCAGAAATAAATAATATATTTTATTATATTTTGAGAGCTAAAATCTGAGGACTCAAAATTATCAACAAACATAGAACAAAGCAAAACATTGGTAAGTGACAAGTTTATGTAATAGAGTACAAGTTCAGCTCAGAATGATTTTAAACAGAAACTAAACCGGATCATGTGGAGTCAATCGGAGATGTGTCCAGGAGAAAATAAACTTGAGCATGACTTTCCCCTCCTCCCTATCCGAGGAAAATTCTCGAAGAGACACCACATGAACCTGTATTTGTATCTATGTTGGAGAAGGGAAGAGATACAAGTTTTGGGACGTAGTTTGTTGTGAAAGGAAAATGAAGTAAGTCAGATGATCCTGAGTTTGAAGACTCTTGTTTACTATCCATGATATTTGGGGCAAGTCACCTCTTGACGCCTCAGTTTCTTCCTCTAGCGTGGGGTTAATATTCCTGCTTCATTAAAAGGTTGAATGAAGAAGTAGTTATTTTACAAAGAAGACTTTCCTTCTGTTCTGTCTCATTTTATTGGAAATTATAAGCCATCAAAATCCCAGTGGAAGTTTTTATAATGATGTCATTAAAAATTACTGGGATAGGAAATACTTCACTTTATGAGATAGATGGGTTTTTAAGTTTATGGTTTACGGTGTGGAAAGAGAAATTATATAATGTTTAAAAGATTGTATTAAAAAAAAAAGATTGTATTATGTTTTAAAAATCAGTTACAGAAAGTAAATTTTTCCTTTCTATGTAATCTGTGCATTTGTTCATTCATTCATCAGATATTTATAAAGTACAAACTCAGTGGAAATCAGCCATTAGTTTAGGAGAAAGTTACCAGAAAATACAAGATCAATGACACCTGGGGACAAGAAGTTTTCAATAACTTCAATAGATGGTATCATGCACATTTCAGAGCAGTGCAACTGCAAGGCCAGTACTGTTGTCTCTGTGTCTATTCTTTCTGTGGTAATATTATACCTATAGGCCCATGCCAGCTAGTGCCTGAGGTTAAGCCAAACACTTATTCAGCCTCATAATAAAACAGAATGTGTAAAGTGTACAATGAACAAGCATATTTATACTCATCTATTCCAGAACTACTCAGTCTTTGAGGTAATAGGATATAAGGGCAATGCTCAAATCATGTCTTCCTGCCTGACGTTCTTTCCTCTAAAAGAGACAAGTTGTACTATGGTTTCACAGCAACACTTTCCCCACTAGTTATTCATAACCACTGTGTTAGTCAACTGAGGCTGCTATAACAAAATACCATAGACCAGGTGCCTTAAACCAGACATTTACTCTGCATTGTTCTGGAACCGTAGCAGTCCAAGAGCTGAAATCTCCAAGGAATGAAGGCGAATTGTCCCCTGGCATCTAAACAGCTGCAGTGAGGAGGGTAAGGATAATAGAGTAGGAAGCATGAACTTCAAATATGCTGGGATTTCCAGAAGATGGAGTAACTGTCTAGAGGTGGAAATGAAAAGCAAGAAAGCCCTGCAGAATGTGTGAGAGAGACAGCCACCATTTGAAAAGGCTCCAGAGGAATGCATACCGTTAGGGGAGGGCCAGATTTCAATTCAGGAAAAAAGATGAAAGGGACCTTGCAAAGAATTGTTAGAAGTTATAAAGAAATTTGCTGATGACTGACTGAGTTCCAGAGGTTCGCCGCCAGAATGGATTTCAAGGGTTGGGGCGGGGTGAATGACAGGTCCAGAATAAGGGCTACACTGAGCTGTATGGGCATGGATTTCTGGGTGTTAAGAGACAAGTCAAGGACTCAGCCTTCTCTCTTAGGCTTGTCAAGGTAACAAAAGTAAACAAGAATAAATGGCATGATGAGCTGTTCTTTATGGTCAGGGAGACAGACAGGGATATAGAGGCTGCTAATGTTGGGGAAGGATGAGGATCTTGCCATGAGTGTGTAGAGCCATCAAAGATGATGAGTAGATCAGAAGTGGAACAAAGTTACCAGGAACATGTAGAATTTAGAGGAAATGTATTTCAGCTGGAAATTATTTGTATTGGCTTAAAAATGTGATCTGTAAAAGGACAGTTCTGTAACCTTTTAAAAATGGTTATATGATACCAACACTAATACTGTTAAAAATAAATGTAATTATAAATGTAAGTGTAATATAACGACTCCTAAGTTAATGTTTCATAGAAAATACATAACTATAATTTCCTAATTGGAAAGTATATTAGAGAAATACGGTAAACTTTACATATACTACCACTGAAATTAATAAATGGTAACAATTTACAGCACTTGCTTCAGATCATTTTTAAGAAAGAAAACTCAACAATACGTCTCTGTACATTTTGCCAGATCCATTCCTCTTCCTTCTTGTCTAAGGCAAACACCATCATGAAGTTTATTTATTCTTTATACTTATGCTCTGTATACATTTTAACATAGATATATACAGCCATGAAAGCATGTAATATTTTGTGAGTTTTAAAAGTTTACATAAATTTTATCATATAATTACCAAATCATATTATCTTTACCTGCCAGCATGGAACTAGCTTCCTTTCATTTAGTATTATACTAACAGAAATCTATTCCATCACATAAATATATCATGATTTATTTATCTGTTGATAACATTTTGGTTGCTTTAGTTTTTAAAATTTTAGCAATGTTACAATGAATATTTGTGACTACGTCTCCTTGAACACATGTGCAAAAATTTCTTAAGGGTATATACCTAGATTCTTACAGTATTGCTTCTGTTTTATGTTTTTTGGTTTTTTGATCCCAAGGCATGTATCTTAGCTCCCCGACCAGGGATTGAACCCACACCCCCTACATTAGAAGGCAAATTCTTAACCACTGGACCACCAGGGAAGTCTTAAGTTATGGATATTTTCAACCTTACTAGCTATTGCAAAATTACTCTTCAAAAAGGTTATATTTTGAATTTCCACTCCAGCCAGGAAAGCTGGAGGATGCCCATTTACCTATACATTTGCCTACATTTGGAGTTATCAGACTAACACATCTGCCAATTTGATAGGTGAGATATTATATGTCACTCTTTCAATTTGCATTTCCCTGATTATCCATGAGGTTGAACATCCTATCATTCGTTTTTTGACCATTCTTGTGTCATCCTATGTGAATTTCTAGTTCACATCCTTTTTCCCAATATAAACAATATAAATAAATATATATATTTGCCTACTTTACATGTTTCAAGTTTTTTAGTGCCTAGTTTTATCTTTTATGGTATCATTTGGAAGATTTTCAATGTGACATAATTGAATCGATGAAAGTTTTCCGCTTAAAATCTCTGCTTTTGTGTCTGATTTGCTTAAGGTCATTAGTAAAATATTTTAATCTTTAATATCATCCATGGAAATAGCTCACACTATTATTTCATGAATAGAGCTAGCTCAGCAATGAATACAGAGTGATCAAAGTTGTATGACCAGACTTAGTATGATCATTTTCCAGATAGAGTACTATCAATCATATGAGAAAAATGTTACTGATTACAAAATACTGCTAAGTAGGCAGGACTATAAATGCTGAAAAAAATAATATTTTCTATTTGCTTTCCCTTGTACATGTTTTATGTATAGGATAAATTTGATTGATGAACTTTAAAGTTATTACGGGAAATGTTTGGAGCAGATACAGACAACAAAATCAATAGTGTCTAAATAGACTGGGTTCATATGAGCAGATTTATTTTCTTGACCTTTCACTTCAAATGCCCTGTTTTATTTTGTCATAATAAAAATTAAACATATATAAAGCAACAGAGAACAGGTAACTCCGATGTGGCAACGTCATTAAAATCTCAGGGCTTGTATATAATTTGTGATCCCAGTACTATTTATGGCTTCTTTAAGAACATTTCTGTTCCCAAATTAAGGTCATTTCATTATTTCTTCTGACCCATTGCCTTGAGGCCTCAGTACAAATTCTTCTCTATTTTTACAGTATCAACGGAATTATTTTTAGTTCTAAAAAAATTCAGGAGCAGGTTAAGTTAAATTTGGGTTTCTTAGAGTTAGTTGAGCTTGTCTGAGGTCTATGTATGGAGGGATTTGTTAAAAGGCAGAGCAATATTATAGAGTTCTCCAACGCATATGATTTGTTTTCGGTGAACACAGGTAACTCTGTTTACGTATGTACTTACACACATCCTGTTCCTTTTCTATTTGTCTTTACTCTTTTGGTGATTTCATCAGCTTCATGACTTAAAAGTATCTATTTGGGGGCTTCCCTGGTGGCGCAGTGGTTGAGAGTCCGCCTGCCGATGCAGGGGACACGGGTTCGTGCTATGGTCCGGGAAGATCCCACATGCCGCGGAGCGGCTGGGCCCGTGAGCCATGGCCGCTGAGCCTGCGCGTCCGGAGCCTGTGCTCCGCAACGGGAGAGGCCACAACAGTGAGAGGCCGGCGTACCGCAAAAAAAAAAAAAAAAAAAAAGTATCTATTTGGTGTGACTGACTCAAAATTATTCCTCTAGAATTAATGTCTCTACTAAACACCAACTATGTTCAGTGGCCTACCAACCTCTCCGCTTGGGTGTTGAATAGGCTTCTCACAGTGAATATTTCTAAAACTGAGTCCTGACTCCTCCTACCACCACCCTCGCACCTGCAGCTCCCAGAATCTTTCCTGCTGCAGGAGTAGTAACTTCATTCTCTTAGTTGTCCAGGCCAAATGTGGCATCATTCTCTACCTCGCTCTTTCTTATGCCACTCTATAAGAAAAATTCTGTCGGGTCCGCGATTCAATGTTTAGAACCAAACATTTTTCACCACCTTTGCTGGTACTGTCTCAGCCCAAGCAATCACCAGATAAACAATATATGACTTACTGCCGTCATTTCTTAACTATACTTGGAGTTTAGCAAGATATTTGGAGGTGAGGACTTAGACTAGTGCTGAAGAGGGTTGCTAAAGTATTTGGATGTCATGTCTTTCACGTTAAGAGGAGCACATTGCTCAAGGAAGCAACATAGATGTGATGGTTAATTTTGTGTCAACTTGATGTTTTTGGTTAAAACTATTCTGGATGTGTTTATGAGAGCTTTTCAATGAGATTAACATTTGAATTGGTAGGCTGAGTAAAGCAGATTACCCTCTCTAATGTGCGTGGCCCTCATCCCATCAGTTGAAGGCCTGAATAGAACAAAAGGCTGAATGAGGGAGAATTTGCTTTCTCTGCCTGACTGGAACATTGGTTTTCTCCTGCCTTTGGACTTGGATTCAAAGTAGAACTTATACCACTGACTCTCCTGGTTCCCAGGCCTTTAGACTTGGACTAGATACCATTGGCTCTCCTACATCTCCAGCTTGCTGACTGTAGCTCTTGGGATTTCTCAGCCTCCATAACTAACTGATCCAATTCTTTATAATAAATCTCTCTCTCTCTCTGTCTCTCTCCATCTATACATATATATATGTATATGTATATATATGACATATTTCCATTCAATGATTCAAAGTAAGAAAAAGATTCTTTAGAATTAGAATATTTCCAAAAAGTGGGGCTATTTAATGAGGTCGTGAGCAACTAAAAGTTGTGTAACTAAAAGTTTTCAAGTTAAAGCAGGCTTCCCCTCTGCTTTAGAGGGATATGGTAAATGGGAGCATATATATGTCGAATGGGTAGATGAAGAAATGGAAATATTAAATTATATCCTTCCTCTCTTCAGAAAGTGTACTGAAAATAAAACTCGCAATGGGCAAACAAAAAGAGACGGTATAATGTTATGCATATAGCAGATGGCCAATAAATCTATGTAGAATTAATAAATTAACAATCGTAGTATGTTGTAATGCGCAAAGGATCATGGAGACATCATTTTCTCCATCATCTATAAAGAATTTAGTTGTTAGGCTTACGTGATTCTTTATTTGGAGGTTATAAATTCTTCCCATATGCTTTGGGAGCTAAATTATTTTAACTTTTGCTACATACTTCATGCAAATAATAGCCTGATAAGTCCCCAAACTCTAGCACCGTATTCACCGTGCAGCTGTGTGTTCTATAAAATAGACATTAGTATACTTACACAAAATACACTAGAATACTGATGGCTTTACACTCAAGAAAATACCCTGTGGAATTCACTACTTGGTTTTTTACATTTTGTAGGGAAAGGAATTTCACATAATAGCTGGTGAAATCCAATAAGCTAGATACATTAGGGATTTTCCATAGTTCCTTGAAAATAGGTGTAGTGTAAATAACCATTTTGGTTTTTTATACTTCTGTCTACATAGTGTTTTAAAGTCTTAAAATAATGAAAATTGAATCTTATTTTCTAACACTTTTTACTAAAATGGCTTAAAAAAATCCCTTGAGACTAGATACTACCTAATATTAAGCTTGTTTCAGTATAATTTGCTCTTGAAAATTATTTATTAAATAATCAAACTTGGTTTCTTTTTTTGTATTGGTATTTATAAGTAGGTTTAATGACTGGAATACAAAGATTGGTTCAAACTATTTGCTACAAACTACATCTGTGGTTTCACAACCAAATGTTTGATCCTTTCCAAGCCCTGTTTAACTTAATGCCATACTGTACAACATTCACTTTACAAAAAGTACTGCTGATGCCTTTCTATGACTGTTCTCTTGTAATGAACAAGTGATATGCATCTCTTTTGAATTGCAGCTACTTATCTTTATTTGATTTGATCTTTTTCTTTATCCACCTTCTAGCTTTACCTCTTTTCACATCTTTAGTTTCCATAAACTTCAGAATACCATGTAGCCTTTCAGTTAAAACAAATTAAAATCACCTTACTGGAAAAATGTTACAGTTGTTGAAAGAACTGAAGGATTATGGGGTATTGAAAAATGGGGTTAATAATTAGCAGTGATTCCTATCAGCCGGCAATTTTGCGTAATGGTTAGATAGCACTCTCACAGCCATTCATCCTTTACAGGTTTATCCAGTTCAACTCAACAAGCCCCTTGAAGGAATCTGTTACTGAGTTTCTCCCAAGAGAATATACATGACTGAGAGTGTTAGAAACTTCACTGGACATTAGAAGATTGTAAAGGACCATCTTCCCTTCTAGACTTTGACAATCTTAGTAAACTCTAAAGAAACACATTGAAGACACACACTGTTTTAGGGCTAGCTCATCTCACCTGGGATTTTATTGATAAATTAAGGACAGTCTTAAGTCATTCCAGATATCATTAATCTTTTTCAGAGAAGCATCCCAGTCAGTAACTGAGCTCTCAAGAATTAAAAAAAAAATCTTCCGGCTACCTTTTCCTTTGCAATCCTGTACTGTTTTTCTAGGGAAATAAGAAAAAAATTCAAAAATTAGTGAAGTGGAACAGACACAGTAATGTCATGTCAACATTTATTTATGGCCTGCCAATTTAGATGGACAAAATAAAAAGTCTAGAGGATTTTAAAAGCAGTACTTGCAAAGAATTCCATGGCGGGATGGTACGTCTCACTTGTCACACTGGAAATGGAGACAGTACAATCTATAGCTGTAATTATTTGCATGGGTTCACCGTCCATTTTCCCAGATCCTACATTAATCATTTTATTTCTACTCGCCTGACATGACATTCCAACTTCAGTATAGAAGACACTCTATTTTTATTAATCTTTTGTATTTCATGATTTCCACAGACTTTGTAAGTTTTAATAGATGCTATGTATTTTAAATATAACAAGCTCTACCTTATGACTGGCGTGTGCTGTAAAGGCCTGTTGTATTATTCAGCTATTTGGAATTTGGAATGAATCTACCCACAGGGCAGTGCTATGAATGCACATTAAATTTTTATGGCTAACGCTGAAATTGCATCTACTTCATTATGCACCAAAACCGTAGTTCTAGAGTTAACATTTTTTTGTGCTAATCATAATTTTGCTCCCATAGATATAGGACTTTCCCAGGCATCTATCCAACCATCTATTCATTGATTCATTAAAAGAATATTGTACAGTGTATGATAAGTGCCAGGTGTTGGGGATTTAATAGTGCTGGAAACACTATTTCTGTTCCTCAAAAGCACAGGTGACACAGAGTACTAGGCAAAACATTACAGTGTTATAACACCCCCCTCCTCACTGCAGCTTGATGCCATGGGTCAAGGACAAGGCAGGAGGCAGAAAGATCAGTGCAGGGGATGTTCCAATAATTCAGGAGAAATATGGTGTTGACAGAGGAGATGAAAACCAATGAAAATGGTTTCAAGAGATATTAAGGATAGGAAGGAGTCCAAGATGAAACCCAAGATGTTGCAACTGTTGGACAGTGAATTAGAGAGAGTGTATAGTCCAGTTACATTTTCACAAGAGAAATTATCCTTTTAAAAGAGTAGGTAACTGAGCCCAAGACAAGCAATTCTCTGGTCAGGGTGACCATTTAAAGTGAACTTTTCCTCAATGCTACCAAGTTTTTACTAAAGATTTACTAATCCTTTAATTACTAGTTCTGTTAATTCACGTAGCCAAATAATAAAATGGTGATGAGATTTATCCCTGGTGGAACTCAGAGTTATTATCAGGTTGAGATCACTGCATTAGTTATAATGTATTATCTTTTCTCTAACGTAAGGCAAGCTATACTCTTCATCTGCCCAAGATGTTTAAAATTGTCCATAGTTATTAACTGCTCAAGCAATGGGGTAGCTTAGCTCAGCCAATGAAGCTATAAGCAGCTTTCCCCGCACCCCCAGAATACCAAATATATCAGTATTTTGTGCAATGAAATAGCTTGATACTTAGAAAAATCTCACTGTCGTGTGTTTTTATGCATTATTTCCTCCTAATAATTTATTGCAAGATGCTAAACTGAACATGTGATATTTCATACTAAATTATAATAGCCTGTTTACTTAATAAGTTTTCAAATAAATGGTTCACGACTGTCTTTGGGTACAAACTTCCGTTTATCTTTTCAGAATTTTTGGCAGACTAGGGTATCTTGGGAAATAAATATCTATCCATTTTATTATATTCATATTTACATAGTTTCAATAGCAAACTTTCATATAAGATTGGGCTTTACTTTTTAAACCATTGCTTTACTTTCATGTAAGACTGGGCACGTGCTAAATGTTGGACATTATCCAACATCCTTTCCAGTAAAGCTGACTTCAACGCATATTCCATAGCTTTATGGAATGGAATGGAATTTCTATTTAATATTCCAAATACCTCAGGCAGTTTCACTGAGTCTGAATGACTTTCAGTCCCCTGCATATTTGACACATGACTTGATCAAACACAATTCCTTTACATCCTAGTACACTTTGTCTCTCCAGCTGTCACTCCAATCTTAGTATCTCTTTGGAATACTTTTTTGTTGTTCATTTTCACACTTTTCCTTTGGTTAAGTGCTTTGTCAGTCAGAAAATGATTCACTGAATTTGTTTATCCAATGCGGTGTAATTTGACACAGTATTGTATGTTTCTAACACTTATCCTTTTATTAATATTGTTTCCTGTTACTTTATCATTCACATTTCCTTGACAGTTGTCTAAAATAAAACCACTTTTCCTGCATTAGTATTACTTTTTCCAACCATTGTCCATTTTAACTAGTGCACAAGATTCTGAGGGAGAAACTTATCTTTGGTTAATAATAATTAAAACCTAATGAACTGATTTTCTTGAATTCTAAGAACAAAATAATAGCAGTTTAGAAGAAATAACTATTCATCCTCTCTTTTAAAGAAAAGATTTAATTTGAATAATGAAACTTTTTATGTAGGGAGTCCATTAAAAGCACTTACTGTTTTTCAACAGCAATACAACAACAATAAGAGCAACAAACATGTTTTTCATTGTCTGAGATTGCTGAGTTTAGAAGGAGGGATGATTTAAATCTGGTTAGGAACTTATATGACAGTTGGGAAATGAGCCATCAATGTTAACAGAAGTTTTACCCTGATCCCCAGTGCTGGTTACTGCCCAGGTTTAAATAAGCATGCCTGTCTATTTTGATCTCATAATAGAGAAAAAAACACCAAGTCTACTTAAGGATTTAATCTATGTATGGTTACGTTTGTCAGTCCATGTTTACTGTATCTCAGATCAAAGATATTATCTTGCTGTTACTAAAAGTAACTTGATCAGGGAGTCCAACATGGTCACTAGGTCAGGGAGCACAATTCTTTATGAACTATATACCTTACATGACTAGTCCCACTCCCTAAAACGAGTAAGAAGCCCATTTTATAACAAAGGTTGCTTTCCTCTTTATAAAGGAAAGCAAGTAACAATATAATTACAGAGATCAATCAATAATATCTTTTTCTGCATCTAGGATGTTATGAAACTATAACGATGACATGAAGATAGCACTAAAACTAGAATAAGAGGTTTTGAATTTTAATCTCTGGTTCACCATGTACTAACTGTACAACTTGAGACAGTATAACTAACTTTTGGGACTCGTTTTTCATCAGTCAAGAAGAATTAATAGTCCTTTCTACTACAAAGAATTTTTAAAAATATTATATAAGATAACGTACATGAAAAGCCTATAAACTTCTACAATAGTATTAAATTTATTCTAACAACCTCTTGCAAGATAATCTCCCATGCAAGTTTTTCCTGGTATGTTTACTTAATCCAATTCAAGCGCTAGTCTTAATTTCCCTGGTCTCTTTGAAACTGGAGAATCATTATTCACCCATATTAATAAAGTAGAACAATCAGAGAATTACCTTGATATCACCTATGTACTTACAAACTGTATGTATTTACTCAGTATTCATAAGCAATTGCTATTCCAACCACCCCATTCCCACCTTGTCCCCATGTAGACCAAATACTTCAGACTGACAATGTACTGGAATTCTAGAACTGAGTTTAGACATGGATATTCCTTTTCAGTGACATAAACGTTATGTCCACAGTATATTTTTTAAAGAGCAGCTATCTCTGAAGTGCTCAATCCTTGTGATGAATCAGTCTCTACCAGTTGGGGAAAATGGTCTGTTACAGGAATAGAGAACTTGACTTTGACCAGATAAGATTTCCCTCAAGGAACTGATGCGAGCTCTAGTCTGTGGTCGAGTTTTTAACTTTTCTCTCTACTTCGTATTCTTCTTCCTACTTTTTCTTATAGCCCATTTCATCAGCATATCTACAAGTAGGGGAAAATTTATGAAATTTAGTTATCATATGTTCCATAGCAGCAGTGATTATATTAATTTATTTACAATTGCTTTAGCCATGAGCACCACCCAATCAAATAGGACACTGACAACAAGTTCATGTACATGGAAGTATTACAGTTGAATGTCAGCAATGATTACCAGTAACTTTAATAAAAGTTTGTGAGTGGAAGAAGTTATAAGAAATACATGCAGGGCTTCCCTGGTGGCGCAGTGGTTAGGAATCCGCCTGCCAATGCAGGGGACACAGGTTCGAGCCCTGGTCCGGGAAGATCCCACATGCCTCGGAGCAACTAAGCCCATGTGCCACAACTACTGAGCCTGCACTCTAAAGCCCATGAGCCACAACTGCTGAAGCCCACGCACCTAGACCCTGTGCTCCACAACAAGAGAAGCCACCACAATGAGAAGCCCGGGCACCACAACGAAGAGCAGCCCCTGCTCACCACAACTAGGGAAAGCCCATGTGCAGCAACGAAGACCCAACACAGCCAAAAATAAATAAATTTTTTTAAAAAAGAAAAAGAAATACATACAATTTGAAAAACAGTTATAGCATTTACTTATTCATTATAGGCATGAGCCAGTTAAAAACTGTTACTGGCCTTACCTGAAATTATGTGAAAAGGAATTCTCAGAGATGTATGTTTTAAACTAGGTTTTCATATATTTTTCAAACAAGATTTTAAATTATGTAAAACAGATAAAAGCACAGCTGATCTGGTTAAAGCAGAAGTAGGAACCTCTGGTACCTTCTCTATCAGGCCCTGAGATTCCTCCAGCACCTGACAAGACCGTATAACAGTTTGAAAGTCCCAAAAAACAGGGGACACTTCCAACTCCTAAAATCCCAAATCTATATTAATTTCTTTCAGTAGGAAAAATAACATCTGTGAAATATGTTTTTTGATACTTTAAGCAGAAATTTTAACATATAAGTATGTTGACTGAAGGTGTTGACTTTCTGGTAAAATTCTTTAAATACCAAGAATCATGAAATTTTAATATACTACAATTTGCTAAATATATATTGGACATAATTAAGTAAAGCATACTATTTGGGTCTCTGGAAGACCCAAAGTTAAATATAAGTGCTGCACTCAAGGAACTTAATTATTCTAGTAGGTTAAAGGAAATCAGTAATAGTAATCAAAGCCATGTTCTCTTTCTTGATTTCTTAATTAGAATCTCCCTATTATTGTTGCACTCTGCCAATATTAATATGCATTTTGTTTTTCCTTGAGTTTTTATGCCAAGGAAAATGCTACAAAAGCCTCTATAACTTTAGGGGAAAAAAAGGTCTTTCTGAAGGTGCCCATCTGTGCTTGAGCCTACCTTATGGCTGGTACCACCTGAGCTGTCCGACCTGTGCTTTTATCACGTATTCTGTACAAAGAGGAAGCCCACTCATCAGCACGGCAGAGAGAATAAGAGATCCTAGTATACCATCCACAGATGTTAGCTCTTAAGAACCTTCCTGAAACTTTTATGCTTTACATTAAATTTATACTTGTACTAAAACCCAAAGTTTCTGTCAGTTTTTGTTCGCAAGATAGAATAGTTCTTAAAAAGCTATTTTATGACTTTTTTGTTGTTAAATTCCAGCTTACAGATGCTTGTCTTTAGAGAGACTGTAGCAGTGTCAGTGTATGAAATCCTTTTTTTTTTCTTTCTCTTTGCCTCAGTCTATATTGATCTAGTCATGGCACACAGGCATTCGACAGGTCACATTTTCCATACGATTTAACCACAGGCTTTTATTATTTATTTTCTCAGCATATTAATATGGGCTTGCTGTCAGATCATTTAATAAATAGATTTTTTGCATCTGTCCATAGGTAATGGAGTGAGGTGGGCCTACACTTGGCAAAGACTGAAATAGGACAGAATGATAAATCTCTCTGCAGCTGGCCCATCTTTTATAGCAAGGTGTTACAGTTCAGTCTACCCTCTAATTCCCCTGTGCTATGGGCAATTTGCATGTATTAAATGGTCCTGATCATTACCTGTAATTAAGGTGTTGTCATACAATTGAGGAGACATTTTTTGAAGTAACATATGGCTAATTAATGTCTTATTGGTAAGTTCCACTCAGATAATAAAGAACTGAAAGATTTGAATTGTGTGCCTTTGGCTGAATTTACCCCATGAAAAATAACTGATAACATGTCAATATAAATGCTGGAGAAAATAAATCATACCTTAATGTGATAAATATGCACAAGATTCCGTTTTTCTCAAACAGATACCGTGAGTTTTCCTAAAAGTCTTCCTGAGTGTTAATGAAGTAGACTGCGGACATGGGCTATAGACATTGCCCAGTGAGTGGAATATGGTCTCTAGGTCACCACTGATGATAACACACAGCAGAACTCCAACCCATGGTACCATCATGGAAAGAGGAAAACAAATAATTTCTGAGTGTGCTTTGCAGAAGACTCTTGGGAATGCTTTTGTGTGACCCTCACTACACGCAGATACAGCAATGTTCATCAAGGCCAAAGATTTTATAATGTCAGCAGGCCACACTAGAGTCAATTCCTATGTATGTAGGTATAAATAAATAAATATTCAAGTAGTATATCTCTATGTACATACACATATCTAATATGCTTATAATTATTCAAGTAGATGCCTGTATCTATAAAATACAATAAAGATGACAGATGCAAGAACTGTTCAGTCCCTCACTAAAAGCCAATTCAACAAAGTCAAACCTCTTTAAAAGAATAATTTATCTTATCACAGCACACAAAATTCATCTTAAAGACTTACAGTTTTTTCTAAAAGTTGTTTTTGAATAGTGTAACTTCTATCTCCATAGAAAGTACAGTTTATTCATTCAATGACATTATTTACTGTGCAGAGAGCATTTTCACATGCAATATGGGATCATAGTAGCCTTTATAAAGAACACAGAGAAGCAAGGCTTTAAAAATAATGCCCTTATAGCTTTGATAAATTTGCTTTTCACAACAAACAACCTTGCTGTAATATAAAATACAAAAATGTTAAAGGTAATATATATTTTTTAATAGCAAGACTTGGCTTAAAGTCTTGCTTGCTTTCGTTTTTACATAAAAAGTCTCTAAAAGGGAGTAAAGCATAGGGCTCTGGGACCATGCAGGCTTTCCCGTGAAAGGCCTAGTGCAGCAGGCTTGACCTCAGCCCTGCGAGGGACTTCCTCCTTTCCTCCCTTCCTGCCTCCCAGGTTCAGTGATCTCACCAGCTGTCTTAGGCTCTTTCTGAAACCAGCCGTCTGTCCTCTGTCACTCTCCAGCAGCTGACATGCTACACATATCCAGCAGATATGCTACACAAAGGAAATCAAGGTCATCAGGAACAAGGGTTCCAAAATTAACAAAATCCAACTGCCGGGTGAACAATCCTTAGACATTACCTGAATTGTTTCCTTTATTGAACTTCTCCGTCCTTGACCTTCAATCCTATGTTTACACGCAGGCAATTTTAATATAACTTTTTCAGGTCAACTTAGAATTCTACACGAGTCATCCAATGTGAGATTTCAAATATATGCATACACAATTCAAATACGCCACTCAGTTTAATCACTTTTTTTCTCTCTTTCATCCTATGACTAAGGCTAAGAATTCATCAAACACATACCCTTGGGACGTTGCTGATGCTGACTCATATTCCTTTGTGTTCATCCTATGCTGTTTTTCAGCGGTCTGAGCAACCAAAATTTTTTAGAAACTGTAAAGGCAGAATTCTAATCCTTTTATTCTAGGCCCTTAGACAACTTATACGCTACTCTATCACACAAAAAAGCCCTTCTTGCCTGTATTTTCTTTTTCTGGATTCACTCCTTTTTCTTTTCAGCATTCTCAGGATTCCTAGGTCTGAGGAAGCTGTAACTCAGCGCTTGTTCCTCTCACTATTTGGATCTTTTTTTATTTTTAAATTTTTATTGGATCCTCTTAAGTATGAACTTCCATCTGCTTTTCAGCTAACCCACAGCCCTCATGACCCCCCAGCAGCTTCTCCTGCCTTATATACTCCAGGCTGTTGGGCATTACTCAGCTAAATTATTGTCTATTCTCACTTGTTTTCATTTGATTAATCCCTTTTTATTAGGCCCCTTTTCAGAACTGGGAAGGACTCAGGACTAAAGTAGCTGCCAGAGTTGGGTATAGGGCTGGGGAGTGACTAGGGGCAAGGGTAACTCCCTTCTGCATACTCCAGGTGTTGAATTAGAGAGACTAAAGTAGCTCCTGATTAAAATTAGGCTCACCTCCACATCTGGGAACAGGTCGCATCTGCCCATAGATTTCAAATGGCCCTACCTGGGGACAAAAAAAAGGGAAAGGGACAGGAAATGGAGGAGAGCTTGACCTATGTAATACTAAGTATGTCAAGGGTTTGGGTAAATATGACTTGTTATATTATCGAGTGTGAATGCAAACAAAATCTTAATTGCAGGGCTTCCCTGGTGGCGCAGTGGTTGAGAGTCCGCCTGCCGATGCAGGGGACACGGGTTCGTGCCATGGTCCGGGAAGATCCCACGTACCGCAGAGCGGCTGGGCCCGTGAGCCATGGCCGCTGAGCGTGTGCGTCCCGAGCCTGTGCTCCGCAACGGGAGAGGCCACAGCAGTGAGAGGCCCGCGTACCGCAAAAAAAAAAAAAAAAAAAAAAAGAAAGAAAAATCTTGATTGCATTGAATCAAACAAATATTCTTAAAGAAAAACTATCTTAAAACTGTTTCAAAATAAATTGTGTCATTCTTCCTCTGCTTCCAAAAGGGAAAGGAGAAAACAGTAGCGGCCTCATACAGAAGAATGAATCTTATCCTCCATAATGATGGAGGACACAGGGAGGACAATTTGCTTTGAAATCACTGTTTTAGAGTGTGGATTTTTATGATTATTTGTGTTTGGTGATGCAAACAGATCAGGATACAATTGCCATTGAAAAGATAGTTTGTTATATTCACAGATCCCAAGAGATGGGGGTGTTGACCTGAAGCAAATAGACTGCCAGGTATTTCTCCAGAAAAAAATGGGTTTATTTGGGATCAGCAGAGAATTGCAATTCAGGGTCTGTAACTATGGCAAGCCATGTGCAAGTCCCCGCACAGCAAAGAAAGGAGAATTCTTTACAGGGAGGAAAAGGAAGTTGGGAGGACTCTAGTAAACAAAGATGGCTTTTCAATGGCTGAGTCCTTGCCAGGAGAGAAGAGGAGTCTTTGTTCTTGTTGGGCTCTGTTATCTCTGCACGGCATGAGAGCTCCGTCTTCTGGTCTCCCAGCTCTACTTAATTGAGTTTTCTGTCTGTTAAGTTTTCACAGGGGCATGGCACACCATGGAGGTTGGGGTGCCGGGCACTTGAGGAAACACCAGGCTTACTCAGGAGGCAGAAGAAGTGAGTGGAAAACGTGGGCAAGAGCCTTTATTGTGGTTTCTGTGGGAAGGAATGGGCAAGACAGGGTAATCAAGTTTAGGATTGGCTAATTTGAATAATTTCATTGGGTTTGGGAGCATAGAGCTGTCCCTAGTTGTCTGGTACCTGGCCCCAGAGTCAATAGGGAAAGGGGATAGTGGTCTGAAGTATAAGAGGTAGACAGGCACTGGACTGGTTGGTTTGCATCTGGAAGGCACACTTGCAGGCAAGTCCTTTATTATCTCTAGGAATAGCTAATCCTGGGAGGAGCAGCCTCTCCAGAGTCAGCAAAGCCCCAAGATGACAAAGCATCAAAAATACAGAATAAGGGCTTCCCTGGTGGTGCAGTGGTTGGGAGTCTGCCTGCCGATGCAGGGAACACGGGTTCGTGCCTCGGTCTGGGAAGATCCCACATGCCGCGGAGCGGCTGGGCCCGTGAGCCATGGCCGCTGAGCCTGCGCGTCTGGAGCCTGTGCTCCGCGACAGGAGAGGCCACAACAGTGAGAGGCCTAAGTACCGCAAAAAAAAAAAAAAAAATACAGAATAAAAAGACATGATGAATACAATCACCCACGGGTCCCGCTGGTCTTTATTTTCCCGAAATCACTTCTGAGCCAAGAGCTTGCTCTGTCTACACCATCCTGGGCAGAGCTTAGGATCTGCTCCTGTTGCTTCTTGTTTTGATGAACGTTTCTTCAAACTGGACCTCTGTCCTGTGATATTGAGGAGTGGGACCCAGTTTACCATTTCTTGCATCCCACTCCTTCCTCTAAGTGAGTAAACAGACAGATTTTCTAAAACATGTTCTTTCTTTCTGATTAGTGGGAACAGAAGGAAACAAAATAATAAATAAGGGCAAATTACAAGTTCACCAGAAACCTTAAAAACACTTTTCTAATCACTATTGCTGGACTCCATTGGGTTAAGACTAGAAATAGGCTTGACCTTTCTCAGCACCTTTTCCTGAGAAACATTTCTTAGTGTTTCTTCTATGTATCAGCCCTGTTTAATTCCTCTAACTCCCATTTTATCCCAGGGTGACTACTCCAGATTTTCTCCTCCACATTCGCTGAGTTGAGTCTATTGAAGCCTCTTTAGGAAGTGAGATAAAGGGAAGCTGTCACTATTGGGGGATACAGTGATCTTCCTAAACAACTCAAAGATATGTATTTGTAGTCCAGAATTATCAGTAAATTCATCTTCCACCTCAATATCTTACATGCTATAGGAAAATTCTTAGAACTCAGGAACCCATGCCTTGTCTTTTGACATCGATGAATCTGACTTATTTCCAAATCAGGGAACTCTCTATGAACCATTTCTGGCAAGAGCTGTGGCTCCACTGAAAGCTTCAAAAGGACCAACAGAGCTCCTGGAATGATTCCATGAGCTGTAGGTAGGGGTTGGAGATGCTTCTGAGGGCAGTGCAAGACCATGTCCCGCCTGGTGGAGAAGCAGAAAAGCATTCTCGGGGTTGTGAACACGTATTAGAGTTTGGGGGTGTTTCTGGTATGTAATGGAAGTTAACCAGCTGTTTGATAGGTTGGGAGCTCTAAGCCTTGAGAAATGGTCAAAAGGACATTGTCTGAAAGCCTAAGTTCAAGAAGCCATTAATTAAGCAGACCTTAATTAAATATCTCCTATTCATCTTTATATCCCCAGTATTCAGATGATGGCTGGTGCATCCTGACATGGTTGCATTAAAATGCATAGGAATCCCAGAGGAGAGGTGCTGAGCAAGCTGAGGTATTGCAAAAACGTTCCATCTGACTCCCAGCCGGGTTCCTGTGTATATATCTTGCTTGTGATTTTTCTGGCTGTACCTATGTGATGCTCCAAAATCTTAGTGACATGACAAAAACAGAAGGGTCATGATTAGGGATCTGTGACTGAAGTTAGGTATTGAATGACCTGAAAAAATGATTTGACAGAATATTTCTCCTGAAGAGGGCAAGGCCATTGCTAGGGACAGGACTGCAGTCCCCACAGAATACCTTTTTCTGAAGTTTTCTTGATTGGACATTTCAAAATATACCACTTGCATAATTAACAGATGCCCAAGAATCAATACCGGAGTCATCCGGTTGTCGACTATTTCAGGCAAACCATCATTCTCCTATGTTAGAAAGGCATGCATGTTTTTCCATTCCACTGTGTCATTTGCTATGTAGATGTTTGCAAAGGGAGGAGTGAGAGTGCTGTGAAAGTGCTGGGATGGAGTTTAGAAACGACTAATATAGAACAGTAATAACCCTTCAAGCCTCAGCTCAAACCCTATAGTTTCTAGGAAACCTTTTATTTCTTTAATTCTTAGAACACTCTCTATGCTCTAAAATACAAGATAATATGTTCTACTTGTAAAACAATGTTCATCTCTTAATTATTTATTTGGGTCCATGACAGAGTTCTGTTCTGTTTGGCACAAGGCTCTCTCCCCCTCTGACCACAAACACATAAATGATCCCGCCACTGCAAAACACACAGGTGCGTTGCTATCATCTGCATTCCTTCCCCGCGCTCAACACACACACCTCACATTCCTTACACAGCTCTCTGAACTGTAGGCAATCACCTAGTGGAGAAGCCAATGCTGATTGATTGCTAGGGTTGCCTAGAGTTTCTGTGAAATATGCAATTTTACTGCCACATTTTGTGTCAAAACTAATTATCAGCTAACTTGAATGTTTTTTTTTAATAAACAACATTGAGTAGTCATATCCTACATGGTCCTGCTGCAATCAACTCTATCTCATTCTTATTCTGTATTCCCTTGGAGAAAAAGAAAAGAAAAAAGTGTGCTGTCTTTATGTAGAAATAGCTTCTTTTAAGATTATATCATCAAGTGTGCCTTGGTTTTTATTTTTAAGGTTAGAACTCAAATTGCTAACACTAATTGGGGCAAGACAGAAATAATCCCCTCACTTTTACTGAAGAATGAAAAACCTTAAAACACAGCAATCTATTCAAGTCTACAAGACTGTATGTTTCAGAGGCAGCAAGGTAACTCCATGTACAAAGCAAAAACCAAGGTGGGATTCCACAGTAAGGTGACCTGAGGCAGTCAGGGGCCAGGATGTGTGAGCATGTATGTAGGAGAGCGAGAGGGGAGCCAGTGTGTGTGTGTGTGTGTGTGTGTGCGTGTGTGTGTGCGTGCGTGTTGGGGGAAGCGGAGGCTAAGTAAGAGAATAACCTACTGGTTAGGCGTATGGACTCTGGAACCAACCTGACAGGGTTTAAATAGCAGTTTGGTCATTTACTATGTGACTTTGGGCTAAACAAAGACAAAATGGTAACTGCCTCCTAAGGCCGGTTTAGGATTGAATGAGTTAGTGTCTGGAAGGCACTTAGAACAGTGCCTGGCAAATGGCAAGCACTCAATAAACGTTAGTCACTGTCACGAGTACACACATCAGAGGAATACTGTGTATCGAACTCAAACTTCATCTTTTTCAAAGGCAAAAGCTGATATTCACCTGCAGTTTGGAGCGTGACTGATAAAGAATGAAGAAACATATTAAAACTAAGCATTACTAAAATGAGAGTTTCTCTAAACTATTGGAAAGGGTTGGCAGTGGACGGTCAGGTTTTTCAGATGGGCTCGGCAAATTGCTCAGTTTCACCCAAACCTCCACCTATTTGAGTTTGCACATCACTAGATGGCAGTGTAAAATGCCCAATAATCTCTAAATAAATTAATTCCATCAGGCATCCAAATACTTCAAAGAGAAAAAATATCCAAAGAATCACATGAAAAATGCTTCAAACCTTTTTATCATTAACGTCTCTGATTAATGATAAATCCATTTAGAGAGGAAGAAGTATTGACTGTTTAAAGACAAAGTATATTTACACATTTTAAATATATATCTACATATCTATGCACATTAGAAATTGTAAGTGTGTTTACAAAATGATTTTCATTTAGTTTTTAAATTAAGTCTACAGTTTACTATATTTAGACAATAAAATTCTATCAGCGTTATACATGACTTATGAATTCAAAAATAACTTTTTAGTAGCAGCCCTTGAAATGTGTGAGTGGGGCAATGCTGATGAATGGACCCTCTGAGAATACTCACGACAAGCCTCACACTCTTTTCATAAGGAATATCGCAAATGAATCATATAAAGTAGGCCCGCAAACATGCCAACAATCCAGAAGGAGGAGGAATAAAGGCTTACTCCCAACAATGTACAGTATTAAAATTGAAATAGAAACCATTCAGACTTGGGAGAGCATATACTTTGTAATCAAATTCATATTGATCAAATATTGAGGAAAAATGACTTCTGAGGTTTTACTAAGATATTTCCACACTCAAATATAGCCATATCACTAGGGTAATTTTGCATCACACGCTCGGCTGTAGGGTTCCAGACTTAGATGGAAATGATCGTTTCTATAATGAAAAACTTCCTTTGGGAGTGTGGATCTAATTTGCTTGCTGATGGTCAGCTCTCCTGTCACTTTACCCTAAACTGGACAATATGGTTAGAGCAGGAGCTGTAACCTATTATTGCTTGTCTCCACCACCACCAGATAACGTTTATAACAGGAGAACCCAACATCATGTCAGATAACATGGCATGCATTCTTCAGCCTTTAATTACCAAAGTGAAACAAGAGTAGAGAAAAGGATTGCCTCCTTGGGTTTTAGAATTTTCTTCTCTGAGTTTCTAGGTGCCGATGGGAAAAAATAGCACTGTGAAATTATAACCGATCATTACAACTAGTCTTTTATCTGATGGATATCCCAACACTGTTTTTCTCCTTTTGTTCTCATGGCAACTGGTAAAGGGTCTATAGTAGAATGTCCTTCTTTTGGGATTTGTCTGATGTTTTCTCTCTTTTTTTTTTTTGCGGTACGCGGGCCTCTCACTGCTGTGGCCTCTTGTTGCGGAGCACAGGCTCCGGATGCACAGGCTCAGCGGCCATGGCTCACGGGCCCAGCCGCTCCGCGGCACGTGGGATCCTCCCGGACCGGGGCACGAACCTGTGTCCCCTGCATCGGCAGGCGGACTCTCAACCACTGTGCCACCAGGGAAGCCCTGATGTTTTCTCTTAATTAGACTGGGCCATTGGTTTGAGGAGGAAGACCACAAAAATAAACTGTCTTAACCATTATATCATATCAGATGCACAAACTACCAACATAATTTATCATTGTTGATGTTAACCTCGATTACCTGGCTGAGGCTGTTTGTCAGATTTCTCCACTATAAAGTTACTCTTTTCCCCCTCTTTTCTGTATGGTAAGTTTTGGAAGGAAGTCACCATGTGTAACCTGTACTTAAAATGTGGGGAGTTGAGACTTCCCAGGTGGTCCAGTGGTTAAGAATCTGCCTTCCAATGTAGAGGACGCGGGTTCAATCCCTGGTCAGGGAAGTAAGATCCCACATGCCGTGGGGCAACTAAGCCTGCGTGCTGTAACTACTGAGTCCATGCACTCTAGAGCCCGCATGCCACAGCTAGAGAGAAGCCCGCGTGGCACAACGAAAGATCCTGCATGCTGCAGCAAAGATCCCAAGTGCCACAGCTAAGATCTGACACAGCCAAATAAATAAATAAATCTATTTTTAGAAAGGTGGGGAGTTATGCTCCACCTCCTTGAGGGTAGACTTAGCTATATAAATTAGCTGGGACTCTTCTGCCTCATTTATTATTAATTAATTAACTTATTCATTCATTCATTCAACCAATCAATCATTCATGTACATCACTATGGATACTTATTTTATACTTTGGGTTATAATCCAGTATTCATTTATTTTGTAGCCCAAATTGTTCCAGCTTTGGTCATTTGGGGGTTCTTTCAGTTGGCTGTCCATGACCCCTCAAAAAGTCATCAAAAACCAGGAGAGTCTGAGAAACTATCACCCCCAAGAGAAACCTAAGGAGACATGACTAAATATAATGTGGTATCTTGGATGGAATCTTGGACCAGAAAAAGAGACATTCAGGTACCCTAACTAAGGGAAAAAAAACTAAAGAAGTCTGAATAAAGTGTAGACTTTAGTTAATAATAATGAATCAGTAATGTTTCATGAATTGTGATAAATGTACCATACTAATGTAAGATATTAATAATAGGAGAATAGATGGTGCTGGGAAAACTGGGTAGCCACATGCAAAAGAATGAAAGTATACCCCATCTTACGGCATACACAAAAACCAACTCAAAATGGATTAAAGATTTGAACGTAAGATGTGAAGCCATAAAACTCCTAGACGAAAATATAGGGGGTAAGCTCCTTGACACTGGTCTTGGCAATGATTTTTTGGATACGACCCCAAAAAACAAAGGCAACAAAAGAAACAGTAAGCAAGTGGGGCTAAATCAAACAAGAAACAAAAGAGAAACAATCAATAAAATAAAATGGCAACCCATGAAATGGGAGAAAATATTTGCAAACCACATATTTGATAAGGCATTAATGTCAAAAATATACAAGGAACTCATACAACTCAATTGCAAAAAACCCCAAATAGCCCACTCAAAAAATGGGCAAAGGACTTGAGTAGACATTTTTTCCAAAGAAGACCTACTAATGGCCAACACATATAGGAAAAGGTGCTCAACATCACTAACCATCAAGGAAATGCTAATCAAAACCACAAGGAGATATCACCTCATACCTCTTAGAAGTCTGTTATCAAAAATATGAGAGATAGCAAATACAGGCAAGGATGTAGAGAAAAGGGGACCCTTGTACCCTGTTCGTAGGAATGCAAACTGGTACAGCTACTATGGAGGTTCCTCAAGAACTAAAAATAGAGCTACCATATGATCCAGCAATCCCAGTTCTGGGTATATATCCAAAAGAAACAAAATCACTATCTTGAAGAGATATCTGTACTCCCACACTCACTGCATTATTCATAATAGCCAAAGTAGGGAAACAACCTAATTGTTCATCACTGGATGGATGGATAAAGAAAACGTATTAAATACATTCAATGGAATATTATTCAGCCTTTAAAAAGAAGGAAATCCTGTCATTTGTGACAAGAATGAAACTGGAGGGCAATATGCTAGACAGAGAAATAAGCCAGACAGAGAAAAACAAATACTACATGATATCACTTATATGGACTCTAAAACAAACAAACAAAAAACCCCATCAGACTCAGAAACAGAGAGTAGAATGATGGTTGCCAGGTACTGCAGGGTGGGGAAAATAGGGAAATGTTAGTATAAGTGTACAAACTTTACTTATAAGATGAATAAGGTCTGAAGATCTAACGTATAACATGGTGACTACAGTTAATAATACTGTATTGTATCATTAAAATTTGCTAAAATTATTGTCACAAAAAATAATAATAAATATCTGAGATGATGGGTGTGTTAATTAACTTCATTTGGGAATTCTTTTACAATTTATATAAAATTATGACATTATACACTGTAAATATATTACAATTTTATTTGTCAATTATACCACATTATAGCAAGGAAGGAAGGAAGGACGGAAGGAAGGGAAAAATAACTTATCCCAAAAGGGCCTGACCTAATCAGGTGAGCCTTTAAAAGGAACTGAGCTGTTCATGAAGAAAGATTCAAAGCATGAGAGAAATTCTGCTCCTTTGAAGTAAATTGCTATGATGTGAGAGGGCCAGTGAAGGGTGTCAGGCAGCAAAAACCGGAGAGCAGTGTTCAGGAACTGAAATAATTAGGGTTATGATTTGCCATGCCTCCTGTATCTTATATCTAGGTTCCATATATGCTTGAGTCTGTCTCTGGGCTCTTAATTTTGTTCAATTGCTCTATTTCCTTCTCCTTGCACAAATACCACACTTTCTAAATTGTTATAGATTTAAAGCAAGTCTCTGTATCTGTTAGGACAAGTCTATTATTCTTGAATTTTTGCTCTTTTACATGAATTTTAGAATTTGTGTAAACAAATTCACTTTCCACAGTAACCGAGTTTTAGGGAAATTATGTTGGCTATACTGCTGAAAATTTTCACCATAGCCATTCTTTTCAATACTTGTAATAAGTGCTTTGTTTTGAAATAATGAAAATCTTACCAGTTTTGTACAATACATAATACGTCCCTGCATATGTATCAAATGCAAAAGTAGCTCATTGATTTTTCTACGGATTGCAGATCAGGGTGGCAGAAGCACCAAAAACAGAAAAAAACCTTTTTTTCAAGGGTGAGAAAAAATGTAAAATTTTATTTCAAGCGCACCTACAAAAGGTATGCTTTAGAAACTGTCAGAGATGAAATGAAATGATTTTGCTGATTTTATCCTTTACCTATGA
Source organism: Neophocaena asiaeorientalis asiaeorientalis (assembly GCF_003031525.2). Taxonomy (NCBI): domain Eukaryota; kingdom Metazoa; phylum Chordata; class Mammalia; order Artiodactyla; family Phocoenidae; genus Neophocaena; species Neophocaena asiaeorientalis. The sequence continues at coordinate 2,448,166 of NW_020174561.1, read as the reverse complement.
AAAGTTTTTCCAGTTTTGTAATCTTTGGCCCCTGATACTCATTACTCTTCCAAATTTTATGGAAATAACTCATATAAAGGAGATATCAGACCTGACTCCACACCATTTATTCTTGTCTCACAAGATAACTGCCAAGGGGATCAGGAGAGTGAGAAAAGATGATAATCTGTGTCCGGAAAACCACTCCACCTGCTGGTCCAGGGCCCAGGGAAGCAGCTCTGAAAACCCATGACCTTGTTTCTTCATCAACTGTTCACTCTCAAAGGGACTTAAATATTTCTGGCTCTGAAAATACCACAATACAAATGTGTACTCTCTTCCCCTCAATGAGGAAATGCTGAGAGACATAATTAGAGTCCTTACAACTAATTTAAAAATTGCCATATCTAAGTACGTTTTTCAACAAACATGCAGCTTTTTTTTTTTTTTTTTCTGCAGTACACGGGCTTCTCACTGTTGTGGCCTCTCCCATTGTGGAGCACAGGCTCTGGACGTGCAGGCTCAGCGGCCATGGCTCACGGGCCCAGCCGCTCTGCGGCATATGGGATCTTCCCGGACCGGGGCACAAACCCGTGTCCCCTGCATCGGCAGGCGGACTCTCAACCACTGCGCCACCAGGGGAGCCCAAACATGGATAGTAACTTGACAGTCATTCTTCCCCCGTTTTTCTTCCTTACATCTTGAAGCAAGCATCAACCCTCCCATAACTTGAGAGGATTAGAATAGTATTTGTTTTGAAGTGACACTGAACATGAACTGCTAAGCTTCCTAAAATTTAAATGTGGTCCAGGCCACTGGTGGCAGTTTTCCAAATACAGAGAACACTTGGTACTATAACTTTAAACAAAAACTTAAAAATTTTTTCAGCAGATTGTGTTTCAAATTAATTAAACCTTTATCAGCATATGGAAGTTACAAGTTACAGATTCCTTTTCCTTCCGACTCCTTTTCTTATTCATTCTGTTCACACATATTCTTGATGTGAGAGGTGTTAATTTACAATGGTTCTTCATAAATTATCTTTCAGTTATCATTATTTTGAGGCTTGATTACAGCATTTAAATGTTTATTTGATTTTATCAATGTAATACAAAATAGTTCTTTCAAACAGGTTAAAGGGAGTTGCTAGAAATGAGAACTGGTATCTCCTCTAGGTCAAATGAATTCCCCTGCTGCTGGTACATGTTTAAAACAATAAATCAGTATGCATCAGAGATACAAATTATTCATCCTGTGGTTCTTCTTATTCTGTTTTCATCTTTCAGCTAAACCAGCACATTTATGAGATTCTTCTTCACTGGAAACCTCGACATTAGTCAAAATGTTTCAAATAATTTTTTAAATAAATTTATTTATTTATGGCTGCATTGTGTCTTCGATGCTGTGTGCGGACTTTCTCTAGTTGCGGCGAGCAGGGGCTACTCTTCGTTGCAGTGCGTGGCCTACTCTTTTTGCGGTGTGAGGGTTTCTCATTGCGGTGGCTTCTCTTGTTGCAGAGCACGGGCTCTAGGCGCATGGACTTCAGTAGTTCTGGCTCACGGGCTTAGTTGCTCCACAGCATGTGGGATCTTCCAGGATCAGGGCTCGAACTCATGTCCCCTGCATTGGCAGGCGGATTCTTAACCATTGCGCTACCAGGGAAGTCCCTCAAATCATTTTTTTTTTAAAGAAGCTAAAGTGCTTCTGACTTGTGACAAAGCAATTTTTTTAAAAAAAATTGGAAGCTAACTTGCAGTACATTTTAATGCTACCCCTCTCCCCTCAACTTATCTTGGGCATTATTTTTGTATCTCTTCAAAATAAGAACTGATTATAGACTTAAGAAAGAATGATTTTGTTATTTACAATAGCCCGGAGATGGAAACAACCTAAGTGTCCATCATCGGATGAATGGATAAAGAAGATGTGGCACATATATACAATGGAATATTACTCAGCCATAAAAAGAAACGAAATTGAGTTATTTGTAATGAGGTGGATGGACCTAGAGTCTGTCATACAGAGTGAAGTAAGTCAGAAAGAGAAAGACAAATACCATATACTAACACATATATATGGAATTTAAGGGAGAAAAAATGTCATGAAGAACCTAGGGGTAAGACAGGAATAAAGACACAGACCTACTAGAGAATAAACTTGAGGTTATGGGGAGGGGGAAGGGTAAGCTGTGACAAAGTGAGAGAGAGGCATGGATATATATACACTACCAAATATAAGGTAGATAGCTAGTGGGAAGCAGCCGCATAGCACAGGGAGATCAGCTCGGTGCTTTGTGACTGTCTGGAGGGGTGGGATAGGGAGGGTGGGAGGGAGGGAGACGCAAGAGGGAAGAGATATGGGAACATATGTATATGTATAACTGATTCACTTTGTTATAAAGCAGAAACTAACACACCATTGTAAAGCAATTATACTCCAATAAAGATAAAAAAAAAAGAAAATGATTTTGCTTTGCTGTGATCTGGTTAAGCAAGTAAGTTTGGTGTAACCTAGTACAGTATTACCTGAAAATACAACTAGGAAGAATAGTTGTTCTTAATTTCAGGAGAAAGACCCTTAGAGACATTCCTCTAATAGAGGCATTGCTTATCATTTGGAATAGGTCATTAGTTTTTAGAGCAATGGTGCTAAATACAGCCAAATAGTATACCTAGATATTTATTCACTTATTTATTTCGTAAGTATTTGTTGACTATCTACAATATTCTAGGCACTTCCTCCTGAAGTTACAAGTTTGAGTATTATAGAGTCTCTGCCCTAAATTTATGAAACAGTACAGGATACTGTGTCCTGGTGAGAGCTCACCAAACTGATATGGAGGAAAGTGTTCTTTTGTAAAATTACCTCTATATAATCATTTTTGTTACTTTGTTTTTATGCATACAAAAATGCTTGAAAACAGTGCAAGTTCCATATATCATTGTGTTTTACATATACAGGGAAATGTTACCAGGTTGTTTTGAATATGATAAAGATATTGCCTTTTTTTTTTTTTTTTTAACCACAAAAAGTCTAAGCTTTTTCTATGGTTCTGGATGATAAAGTCTTCATATAATCCCTTTCTGGAATTTCATCAATGTCAACAACATTGTTCTGATACAAGTTTGGGGTTTTTCTGTATAGCACATCAGTGGGTATAGGATAAAAAATAGAATATTACTTTCTAAAGTTGTCTGGGAATATAAATGTTTTAAAGCAATGATTCAGAAGAAACTTTAAAGCAGCTAATGTAGACACACTTCATGGGAATAACAAAGACTCTTAACACTGATGTAGTTGCTTTATGGAGAAAGTTATGCTTGTTATCATAGAGAAGAAATGAAGGTCTGGAGGGGACTGGGGCAGAGTCAATAAACATTTACTGATAATACAGTTTTTACTTGATTCTATGTAGCTCAGGGAAGCTCATCCTCCAAAGCAGAAGCCAAATCAGGATGTTACTCACTTGAAAGAGTTAAATCATTTGGTGTCTGTGTCTGCTCCCCTGCAGGAACAATGAGACCTGTCATCTTCCTATGATCGAAGGAGCCCGTGCAGGCTTTAGTGACACCTTGTACATCATAAAATGTTGGCCCACTATGTCCAGATGCAAAATCAACAAGGGGTCTTCAGATGAGCCAAGACCGCGTACATGCGATCGGTCGCCAAAGAATGCATGTGTCAAGGTGTCAAACTTTTCTGGGTTAGAATCTGGTAGGGCATCATTCTGTGCATGATTTGAAGATGCAAGACGACCATAAGCAGCTTAGAACTTCTGATCCGCTCCTAACAATTTAGCGAGGTGATGGACTAGGGGAACAAAAACAACCATAACTAAGACAATGAAAACATATGCCAGGCACTGCTCTCAGAGCTTTCTATATCTTAACTGATTTAATCTTTTTTTTTTTTTTTTTTTTTTTTTTGCGGTACGCGGGCCTCTCACTGTTGTGGCCTCTCCCGTTGCGGAGCACAGGCTCCGGACGCGCAGGCTCAGCGGCCATAGCTCACGGGCCCAGTTGCTCCACAGCATGTGGGATCTTCCTGGACTGGGGCAGGAACCCGTGTCCCCTGCATCGGCAGGCGGACTCTCAACCACTGCGCCACCAGGGAAGCCCATTAACTGATTTAATCTTTAACACAATCCTGTGAGGTTGGTACTATTATTATATCCATTTTATAGATGAGGACACTGAGGCAAAGAAAGGCCTAACTTATGCAAGTCTTGCCTGTGTTACCCAGCTAATAAGTGGGGAAACAGGGAAGCAAACTTAGACAGCCTGCCTCCAGAGTGTGTGTGGTTAACCGCTATACAATGCTGCCTGTTGCACAAAATACCGCTAACAGCAATCTGCTTCAAATCTACAAGTAAACTGTTTACAATTACAGTTTCAGGGAGTAAGGAACAAAAATAGCGGTTGAACAAAAGTATTAGGAAGAGGTAAGGAACAGAGAGAAAAAGACAGAGAATGAATGAACAAATATATTCTAAAGCCAGTCGGAGGGGGGAGAGGATACTTTAAACTAGAATAATTTTGTTTAACCCTAGAATCCTAGCAAAAAGATGACACATCATGTTTTAAAAAAGGTCATTGAGGCAGGACTTTGAGAAGATAGAGTGTCACAAAAATCAGTGATATGGCATTATAGCTCCAAAAGTTCAGGAATTATTTATGTTTGGGAACTATATATTTATCCTCTCAATATTTCTTTAAAAGTTAGCACATCTTAAAGTGGATGAGGAAACAAGTTTGCGGCAGAGTGCTTGACTCTAGTGGAGGTGCACTCAGGATTTGTCTTCCCAGTATGCTTGTGAAATTTCCTGCTCTCTTTACTACTGTGTCAACTTTATAATCCAGAGGAAGAAATCAGACCCTCAAATTGTCTTTCTTCATCTGGTGACCTTTTGCTGTGGCCAAATAAAAGCATTTGACTTCTTTGTGATTCCGATTCTCCCTATGTTAAAATGAGGTCAAAGGATCATTCTGTACTTTCTTACCAAAACAACAACAAAAACCACCTGATGCTTTGAAACATATATTTTGAGATTTTTAAAAGAAAGAGGATAAGAAACCCATGAAAATAACATGATTACTTAGACATCTTAGAATGATTTAGAGTTGGGAAATTATTTAAATAATTTTAAGCTTTGAGTTTTATTTCATTAGGCTATATTTTGACACTATTCAACGTATGACGTAATAGAAACTGACATTACAAAATATGATGTTTTCCAACCCTTCTGCATGAATTAACTTTTGGGGACTGTTTTCACTCTTGGTGACCTGTCTGGGATCTTCCTCTGCTTCTTCAGGGCATTTATACCCTATTCATGCAGTCGAGCCTTTCAAGAGAAACACAAGTCATTTCCTTCAAAGTGGACATATTTCTAATCCCTTGCTTATTCCAGATGTGCTACTGAGGACTTCTCAGAAAGCCATAATGTAACTTCCCATCCATCCTCCTATTCTCAAGAGTAAAGCTCCTGACAAAACCCCTGCTATATATTGTACGTCAGGCTTGAGTGAAAGAAAAAGACCTACACACAACTCTCACACTTTCAGGTGATAAATGGAGGTGAAATGCATTGCTAGTGAGGAAGACAACCTTTCTCCCTTGATGGGGACCAAAGTCCTGCAAGTCCTGTCAGTGAAATCAGGAGTCGTCTTCTTGAGCAAAGGGACAGGGAACTGAGATCAGATTATTCTAGTATGGAAACTATTGACTTAGGGGATGTTGAGAGGTATGGGGAGAATGGATTTATTCAGAACATTCAGACTTTATTAAAGTCAGCAAGCAAAAGGCGAGTCTTCTAGGTAATTCCCTGGTGGTCCAGTGGTTACTACTCTGCACTTCCACCGCAGGGGGCACGGGTTCAATATCTGGTCGGGGAACTAAGATCCTGCATGCTGCGGGTCACAGCCAAAAAAAAAGCAAAGCAAAAAAAAACCCAAACAAACAAAAAAAACAAAACACGGGGAGTCTTCTCGTGATTTTATTTATTCTGTACTCTTCTTCCTAAATCTGTTTAACCCCCCGCCCTGCCCAGTATATTTTCACTGAACCCACCCACTCCCAAATGCATCAGATACTACAAAGTCCCATGCAGGTTTATTTGTTTTTTAATCTGCTATGATTCTGAGTTTATTTGTTTTTCCTGAAGCTTTCTGTTAACATTTATCTTCATCCTATACTATTTTGCTATTTATATGCAGTCATTTAACCAACTCATGAAGTTTATTCTTTTTCAGTAGATCTCTTCCTCCTTCCTTCTCTTCTTCCTTTCCCCTTTTCTCCTTCTTTTCTTCCTTCCTTCCTCTCTCCCTTCCTCCTCTTCTTCTTCCTGTTCCTTTTGAACAAGTGAATTAAACTAAATATCCTTTAGCGAATTAAACCAAATGCCCTTTTGAACAAGTGAATTAAACTAAATATCCTTATCTGTCTGAATGCTTTTCTGAAGCTTTTGTATCATATACATCACACAAGTTATAGCTTTTTTTGGAATGTAAAAAACAGAGTGTTTCTAAGAGGTTAAGACTCAATACTTTTTTGTGGAATAAATAAACCGTGGAAATCACTATATTTCATAGCCGTATCTAAATGACATTCTTTTTAAAATATATTTTTAATTTTTATCTCGTAAACTTTCATTTGCATTTTTTAAAATTAAATTTAATTAATTAATTTATTTTTATGGCTGCATCAGGTCTTAGTTGCAGCACGCAGGATCGTCGTGGCACACGGGATCTTTTGTTGTGGCATGCAGGCTTCTTTCTAGTTGTGGTGTGAAGGCTCCAGAGCGTGTGGGCTCTGTAGTTTGTGGCATGCTGGCTCTCTAGTTGAGGCGCACGAGCTCAGTAGCTGTGGTGAGCGGGCTTAGTTGCCCTGCAGCATGTGGGATCTTAGTTCCCTGATCAGGGATCAAACCTGCATCCCCTGCATTGGAAGGTGGATTCTTTACCACTGGACCACCAGAGAAATCCCCTAAATACCGTTCTTGAAAAGGACATCTTTAATTATTTTTAACTTTGTGTATTCATTAAAAACACTACCTGACTGGAGTTTGAACAGACATGATCAGGGCTGAGATAGTGTAGTCTAGGGATTGAAAGCAGGGGTTTTTAAGTCAGAAAGCCCGAAGTGTGGATCCTTGCCTCTTCGTGGATAGCTTGTGTGATCTTTGGTGGATTATTTAATTTATCTAATCCCCTGGTTCCTCATCTGTAAATTGAGGATAATAACTCCTGCTTGATAAATTTTATGCTGGTTAAATAATGTGGGTAAATAATGTGGGTAAATAATGCTGGTTAAATAATGTGGGTAAATTTTTTTGCAGAGTGTCCAGCACGTTACTGTTTATTGTTACACAGTCTTTTTTTTTTCTTTTTTTTTTTAGTTACCAACAACAACAAACAATTAAGATAGTTCTTGTGTTCCCATATACTGGAATGGAGATGGTAGGAATAAGTAAACTACAGAACCTATTGAAAGATTTAAAACTTGATGGTTTTCGTGATGGTATTTAAACACTACAGATGAAGATAGAAGAGAGATATTAAAGACACAAACCTTACAGGAGTTCAGAAATCATTAAATACTGTAAGATTAGGTCCATAAAGAAAAAGACCTGGGAGTAAAATCCACAATGGTTTTATAAGAAATATTATAAGGAAGGCAAATTAAAAACATAAAAGATTGAAAAAATATGACCTTGTAAGAGTGTGTACGCATGCATAAATGTAGGGAACAGAGGAAATGATATAAGTAGAGAGGGAGGCTATTAAGGAAATGAAGCAATGGCTATTTAACAATGCTGTAGGAACTATTTGCTTTTCATTTATATGTACAGCCCAGATAACCTTATACACTGAAAAAAAAGTGAAATTTTTTTCATGTGATTTCCCTTTTTAAAAGTTTATCCTACCTTCATATCATCTGTTAGTTTATTTCTAAATGGTCCTGCTCTTGCAGGCTTCTCCCCGATATTCTCATCACTACAACTGACTAACTAGCCCCGCCACATGCCCTCACTTTCGCTCTTCTGGCATCCTAGCTGTTCTGTGAATCTATCATACTTGACAGAACACGTATTGCTTTGCTAAAGGTACTTTCACATAGAATTCCTTCCTTCCACCTAATATTCATATCTAAGTCAACTATGTCTTCTCTGGGATATCCTTTTTAAAAAACGTGTAATTGTACATTTCACTTGTTAGAATCTGTTGTGTATTTATGATTTCTACTTTTATGCTTATCAAATTCCTTTACTTGAATTTTAGGCTTTTTAAGGTAAAGAATCTTATTTGCTGCTTCATTTGTATCTTCTACAGTAAACAGAAGAGAAGTAGCTCAATAAATTGTTGATTGACCAGCATTTCCCAGTTGCTAATGTCTCCTATTTAGCACTAGTTTTTTAATGATTTACACATAATTATTTGTATTCATACAGCAATTTACCAACACAAAAATATAACCAATACTACTGCTATGTACCATATTTTTATTTGCATTAAAAATCTTTCTTCTAGAGAGCTTTTTTTTTTTTTTTTTCAATTTTGGCATTCTTACTCATAGGTCTTCCATTAATGCAAAAGATAATATTTCCTTTTCAACCTCGAACACATCCTTTTGCTCATCTAATTAGGTCCTCTTGATTATCCTTTGAGACCTATCATCCATGTCAGGAGTTAAAGAATATTTTGTTCTCATTTATTCTACCAGGATCTCCTTCATTAGTTTAATTTTGGATGTATTCTTGCAGTGAAGCTCTTTGATCTTTGGTCATGACTCATTAAATAGCTCTTCTGAAATGCATCCCTCTTCACCTTATAAGATGACGGCCATTCCAAATCTTACTTATTTTGCAAGATACATTTCAAATGCTCCTTACTTCATGATACAATTCACAATTCATTTCTCTCTCTCTTGAATTCTTCAGCACTCTGATTTCACCTGCACCATTGGACATCACATTTTGCTTTTTATTCATTCAAATTCATTGACAACCTTTCATTTCTTGGGCACTATATTGTGTCACAAAGACAAAAATGAATAAGATAGGGTCTCTGGACTCCAGGATGTTGCAAACGAGTGGGGGGAGATAAAAAATTTTGTGGACAGTTTGGTAATGGTACTACACACAAAATAGTAAAGGAAGCCAGCAGAGGGAAACTTTTTCAGTACTTGGGCCCCAGAAAAGTCTATCCAAGAAGCTGATGTCCAAGCCAAGTCTTTAAAAATGATTGTGGAGTTGGAGACGGTGAGTAGAAGTATTTTGGATAGTGGGGAATGCTGAGTTATAACTGGTTGGAGCATAGAGTGAAGAGAATTACATACACTTTGAAGGGTTATTTTTTGTTTTTGTTATTTTGGGTTTTTATTTTTTCCCGATTATAAAGTGTGTGCTGAGAGTGGAAAGAAAAAGACTGAAATATACAGGACCTATTTTAGAGGGTTTTGTGTGCCAGCAAAGGGGTTGGGTACTACCTGTGGGTAGTGAGGGTTATTGAGTTGTTTTTTTCAGCAGAGAAACGATACGGTCAGAATTGAATTATGAATCAATTATTATTGAAAATTTGCAAAGAGTAGTATGAGGACACAGTACTGTAGACAGAAGGACTGATTAGGGGGCAGTTGCAGGAGCCCTGTGATGGAGGAGTATTGCCCAGATTATGGTACTGGTAGCTGTAAGGGAGGGAATGAGTTGAGAGATGGAGGATTTCGAATCTGAAGGACTTGTTGATTTATTGTACTGGAGGGTGAAAGTTAGGAGGAAATCAAGGATGACTCCCAGGTTTTGAGATTTATAGTCGGTCTTCAATTTGCTAGACCAACATAGAGGATGATGGGGGGGGGGGGGGAAAGGGGGGGAAAGAGAGGGGGAAAAAG
>NW_020174561.1:2424513-2438198 GCF_003031525.2 Neophocaena asiaeorientalis asiaeorientalis | reverse complement strand
AGAGAGAGATAAAGGATGAAATAGAAACTGTTAACCACAGAATGCTCAGGAGAGTGGATGACAGAAATGCAAAAGAAATAATGAAGGGGCCAGTTCACCAACGAGAGACTTTCTGTTCCCAGGCCCTGGAGAAGGGCCCTTTTGATGTGATACGGTCATATGTTCAGTATAATTTACAAAGGTGAGATATTCTAACTGTAATGGATTTAAATTGTTGCTACTTTCAACTCTCACTTCCCTTTCATATGTCTCCTTTTGTTGAGTGGTGTTGGAGTAGTAGGCACAGAAATGTGAAATTCATTTAGGAAAACATTTAATGTGAGTTTACTGGGATATATTTATATAGCTTACAGTTATTTCCATGTATAACTGAGTTATAGGTTTCCTGGTGCAGGGACGGGTTCCAGGGACACTCCCATCACACACAGTGTACCCATGCATCTTCCCGGCATGGTGACACTGACAGCAAATTACCTTGCTAAGTGTCTTCAGTTCAAAATGTATTTCAGATGAGTCATTGTGCAAGAAGACTAACAGCCCATGCACAAAAGAAAATGGATAAAAGTTTTCCCAAAATGGAAAACAATCCTGCATTATGCATATGATATTAACAAAATGAAGTATGAAGCTGAAAGGAACTTTCCTATGTTTCCAGTATTAAAAAAAAATACAAACTTCCACCAAATTTGTCCGAGGAAAAACTAAATTATTCTATTTACAGAAAATGTTACAAAGTCACTGAGTTAGGAACAGGTAATCAGAATATGCAACTGTAAAAGTAGAAAAACTAATTATAAAAAGTTTATTAAGCATTTAGTTAATAAAAAGTATAAAGTTTCTTTATTTTATGATAGAGTTTTACATAGCTTTTTAAAATTGGTAATTTGTTGTGATTTCTCATCTAAAGAATACTAAATCTGGATGTGCTTTTAAGGTTACTGCAACCAAGCAAGGGACTCTGAAATGAAAGTGAGAGACTAGTCTCAACAGGAAAGTTGAAGAAACCCAAAGGTTTGGTTAGACTTACGGTGAAGAGGTAGTCTGAGATCCAGACTCCCAAATCTTAAATGGACATTGGCCATGAACAAGAGGTACTTTATAGAGATTATGAAGAGACAGATTGGAGTTGCTGAAGGCCTGGGCCACAAAGAATTACACATCCTGTTTGCTTGTGTACGTTCTCATTGCTGGTCTGTGTGTTTCCTAGCAAAGGGTAGTACTCTTTTTTGTCTATTCCACAGTGCATTCCACACAGTAATACATGTTTCTGACTTGACTTCAAAGACATTTTATTTTGTAGTTAGAACTTCATTGCCTCCCAGTAAACATTTCATTGTGCCATTTTTTTAATATATCATTTAACAACTGAAGCATTTCCCTTTTGAGCACAGAATTCGTTTTTGATCTTTCTTTTCTCCTTGTTTTACAGCTTTTAATTGCTATTTTACTATTTTATTTTTTATATTTGAATAGTTACTTTGTTTTCTAGTATTTGACCTCATACATATAACATGGCCTCACTATACACATGGAGTTTCTTATTTTAATTTTAATATTTTTGAGCCACAACTGAGAACTTGGCACACAATAAAGTAGAGAGAAAGGTCTAGTTCCTGCCCTTGGGGCTTTGAACTTCATTACACTGTGTTCACTGCACTGAAGTGGAGTCTGGGCCTCACCTCTGCTGCTTAATACCAGGCCAGGTACGGCTTCTTTCTTCCCCAAGAACGGATGGAGCTCTGTCTATCTTGCAACATCACTGCTAATAACACTGGCCTCTTTGTTTTTTTTCCCTCACTAACCCTTCTTTTTTTGGGGGTACATCTAGTTAAATAGGTAAAGGTCTGAAAAAAATCATACTAAAGGAGATTAGAGAGAAACAGTTCTGAGTGATAACAGGCCTGAGATACTGTCTGGAGTAAGTAGCTAATGTACAGAAAAGGTGTGTTTGTATTTTGGTCTAAGAATGGTGAAGTCTGCTTACTCAGAATGATAGCAAGGCTTAAGGTAGGAAAGGAGCCCACTATGGTATACAATTAGCTTGAAATTTAATTTTTTTTTAAATAAAGAGCCCCTAAAATTGGGGGTAGGACTTGCATTCATTTTAGAGTATAACATAATATGCTTCGAATCACTGTATGGAATGAAGCTTAGGGAGCTTTTAGTAATAATTTAGTAATAAATAGATTTCTGTTATTATGCTGTGTTTGCACATATTGTTTAATCGAATTGACTAATCAATATATTGGGGTGGAGCCAATAAAAGGTTAAACTGCCCATTTCTCTCATTTTTTTAAACTCTTGGTAAGTATTTAATTACATTAGATGCTTTGAAATAGTAAAATTATGAGAAACGCTCTCAGATACCCTGCTGCTTTGCCTTATTGGTAGTTGTGTGCTGTCATAAATTGAGAGGAATAATTTCTTCCTCTTATTGCATTTGTCCTACTGTGAGGAACATATATCATCAAGTTTCTAATGAAAATAATTTATCTAAGGAAGCATAAATACTAAATTCTAAAAAGTAAAAAGCACCAAACTTTGTTTGAAAGCCCAAGTTCACTGCAAACAGCCGTTGCTGGTTGTTTAATAAACTCTGCATTGTCTTCTTTGTATAGAAAATTCTGCCTCAAAAAACAAAAATTTTATAGTGACAAAAACTGTGTGAAATTCATATGTCAATTAAGTTCATGGGCTGAAATTTTCGTAGGATTATAAGGTTTTATAAACGGCAGTAAGTAAAACCTTAAAATAAAAATAGTCATTATTATCTGACTTATGTACCCAAATTTTGTAAATGACACTATTGCCTAATTAAATCTCTGAGTCTAACCCATGGATCCATTCATCTATTTTAATTTGAACCATCAATGAACAAGTATACATTTTAAAATTCATTATTCTATGTGTCTCACTGAATCTTTTTTTTTTTCACTGAATCTTTTATAATCAAGTAAACTATGTATAAGAAAACTAACAAATATACCTCAATATAGGAATATTTTATGTTCTATCTCTCTTCAGATTTCTACCTAGAGAAATATCAAAAAACTCTTTAAATTCAAACCCGTTATATAGCTCAGTGGTTATCAGATCAACTTCCCTATTTTGTTTAATACATTGTGAATTGTTTGATAATATAATGAGTATCACACCTATGTCTGAAAAAGTTTAAAAGGAATAAATATTATATTAGATGAAAACAAATCAAGGAGATGATATGTAAAATAACTATCGAGGCCTGTAGTCAGGGTTAAAAATATCACACTCAGATATTGCACTTAGGGAAGATTTACTCTGATAGAAGTTATTGTAAAGAAGACTTCAGTTGTCTATAAGCTCAGTGTGAACAAAAAATTGTGATTGGATGCTAAAACAAGGTAGTAAACATCAATTTGCTCTCAAGTCACAGTGGTAGGAGGGCAGTATTTGGATCAAAGAAGACAATAGCCCCGTTTTCCTGTCGTTCAGTGTCACTGTGAACTTATGGACTATTATGTTCGGATGGAGAAGTCTCATCTTGTATTTAAAAGATGGTAAAAAACCTAGAAATTATGAAACATGAGAAATGTTTGAGGGAATTTGGGATGTTCGACCTGGAAAAAATGATAACAATTTTTAAAGAGGAATTATTTGTATCACTTGTTATTTAGAGGCAAATAGAATCATAGGACTGATGTCACAAAGACACACATTTCAGCTTCATGCGTAGGTTTACCCAAAGTTAGGGTAAGGAACGGATCTTATAAAGAGGTTGGTTCTCAATCACTGAAAAGCTTTTAAGAATCTAGATGAAGTTCTAGTAAGGATTTCCTTGTGATGAGATTGGACCAGATGACCAGTAACATTGCCATCACTGTTCAGGTTTGGGGACAGTGACTTCCGTAAGCAAATAAGCTGTATTCCTGATCTTCTAATGCAGATTTTCTGAGGTTGTATCCTTGGATTTGTCCTCACCTCAAAGGCAGTAAAATGTGACAGACTTTGTTATAAGAACATTAATTCCATTGAACTCATTATATTTTAACTTTCTTACCACTTAATTGCCTTAAAGAAGTTTAGGTAACTTGCCTTAAATCACATAGCTAGTAAGTAACACAGAAATGGTTTTCCGTGCAAATCAGTAGAAGAATAAGCTTGTAAGTGATGTAGCGTTACAATTGAAGGTTAGCATGGCTGGGGTTCATCGTTGTTTGAAGATGCCAAAGACTTCCTCTTTCAGTACTCAGAGGTGGCCAGATAGATTCACATTTCACTGAGGCCAACTCCAGAAAGCCAAATTATCAATAAACAATCAGGTGTATGACTGTATATACGTTCTGAAAACATTCACATTAATACTCCCTACTCTTAAGCACTTTGGAAAAAGTTCATTGGTAGCCGTTTTATTTATTTACCAAGAAAAGTCACGGTCATGAGATATGGAAATACAGGAGAATCAATACATTGTCTCTTGCTACACTGTCAGTTCTATATGGTGAATGAGTAAATAAAGAACTGAAGATAGACCAACATGGAAATCATGGAAGTCCTTGGAGATCATGGAATCTGAAGAAGGAGAGTTAGATAAGTCACACTTTTAATGGTATTACTCTAAGATAGCTGTGCTTTCATTCTGACTGACAAACTGTCTTATATGTATTATCACACTGAAGTTACTTACCAGAAACTCTTGTGGCCAAGTTTCCGATCTTTTCCTTTTAAGTCGTTGACAACCTATGTTCTGACCCATAGTGTTGATAAATTTTAAAGCTCAGAGGACAAATGTATAACCCTAATTTTCTAGTTAGTGAATCTTCCAAGTACTTACCAGAGAATCAAAGTTTGTCTGGCTCCAAAGCCCAATGAAAGTCATGTAAGTCAGGAATAATGTCATTATAAACTATTTGTGATGATTTAAAGAGTATTTGCTTTGGGTACAACTATCAGTTCTCAAACTAACAATTTCAAGGGGAAAATAGAAACCTCTAAATTGCTAATGTGGCAGTAAGAATAAACTTGGATGATCAGTCCAGGGAATTAAAAAAAGCAGGTCTTTTGGAAGCACCATGAATTATGCTGTTAAATTGTGGCTGGATTCTAATGCAAATCCAGGTTACCCAGGCATAAAAGGCAGCGGCAGTTGGCAAACACTGTGTTATTTATTTTCTAGATAAGCCATCTATCAAACTCTTCTCTCCTCACTGAAATGCACTCACACACCATGGAGAAAAAGAAGTTGGTAGGGATGGAGTGTAACCGTGGGAACTTCTTCTCTGAACTTTAGTAGAATCAAGCAAAAATCAAAGTCCTGTGTAAATTAACAGTTTGCTTGTTTGTCTAAACCAAACAAGAGAGAGATATTCATCTGGTTGCTACGCAGAGAAAGTGGTTACTGAAATGTTTCATGCCCTGCTTGACGAGCCTGTCAGGTGCCTTCTCTGAATCCACTGCCATGAAACACACCGATTTAAACCTCAAAGTTACAGAAATGGAAACATCCTGAAAGTTGTCAGTTATTCCAAATCTCAAAAAGAAAATAAATGGATGGAGAAACCATATTTTACAGGTACATGAGCCAATTAATCAATAGTAGGGATTTTTCCAAAGGTTGGAGCAGAGGGATTTAGAAATATTATCATTTCAAGTCAGAGAACTTCTGCTTTGCATGCTATTCCAAAAAAGAAGAGGGTATTTCTTTTTTTTTTTTTTTTTTTTTTGGGGTACGCGGGCCTCTCACTGTTGTGGCCTCTCCCATTGCGGAGCAACAGGCTCCGGACGCGCAGGCTCAGTGGCCATGGCTCACGGGCCCAGCCGCTCTGCGGCCCGTGGGATCCTCCCAGACTGGGGCACGAACCCGTGTCTCCTGCATCGGCAAGCGGACTCTCAACCACTGCGCCACCAGGGAAGCCCAAGAGGGTATTTCTTCATCATGGTTTTATTTGTTTAGTAATTAACAGAAGACTTAGGAGGAGTAGTGAGTATAAATCGTAATCCACACTCTTGAAGATGCAAGAAATACCCTATTATTTTCTGTAAATCAAATTAAATCGGATACAAACCTCTATCCAGCCATTTGATGGGAATTTAAGTGAATTGGGGGTTATTCCCCTCTCCTTTCCCCGCTCATAACATAGGGATCCAGAATTATCTGGTACCAGGAGAATAGGCAAATGCCCTTCGCATGAGTCTATGACCCAAGTCCACAAGGTCACCAGGAGGTTATAACTGTTCAAGGTCTTTATCACACTGCTAAGTCTGGAATCCAGAATCTTGGTTGGAGCTAAGAATTCCAGTGCCCAGCATTCACCCTTGAGGAAAGGGTGCACAGTCACTCCTCATAAAGGATACAGATACTGAAGAAAAACACCACCTGATATATCAAAAAACCAGCAAAAACCAAACACAAATAAATGTATCAGTGCATTATTCTTACAACAGAAGTCTTGCCTAAAATGTTTGCTTGAGGCCGGAATTTTTTAAACTGTTTTTTAACTTTCATTTTGAAATAATTTTAGGTATCAGAGAAGTTGCTACTATATATAAAATAGAAAACCAGTAACGTACAGTATAGCACAGGGAACTCTATTCAATACTCTGTAATGGCCTATGTGGGAAAAGAATCTAAAAAAGAGTGGATATATGTATAGCTAATTCACATTGCTATACACCTGAAACTAACACAACATTGTAAATCAACTATATTCCAATAAAATTTTTTTTTAAAAGTTGTAAAATAGTAATTTTCATATATCCTTCACCCAGCGCCCCCTAATGTTAACATCTTACATAACCACAGCAAAAAGATCAAAACCAGGAAATTAACATTGGTATACTACTATTAACTACAATACAGACCTTATTCAAATACCACCAGGTTTCCACTAATGACCTTTCCCCACCCAGATTCCACATTGCATTTAGTTGTCTTCCTCTCTCCTTAGTCTCTTCCAATCTATGACCATTCTTCAGTCTTTCTTTGTCTTTCAAGGCCTTGCAATTTGGAAGAGTATCAGTCAGTTAATTTCTAGAATACCTCTCATCTGTTTTTTTCTGATGTAATTTCATGGGGTTATACATGTTCAGAAAGATCACAGAAGTGATTTTGTGCCCTTCAGAGGGTAATAATGCCAATGTCTTACTACTAGTGACAGGACTAGTGATTTCTTGGCTAAGGTCCTATATGTGGGTCTTGAATTTCTTCCCTGTAAGTTACTGTTTCTTGGGGAAAATATTTGAGGCTACTCAAATATTCAGTTCCCCCTCAAAATTTTATGTACTAATTTAGCATCCATTGGTGGATCATGCCTGCAACAATTATTATTATTTTGCTGTTTGCCTAATGGTAATTTTGTTCTCCTCTTATTCTTTCAACATTTATTAATTGGAATTCTTCAATAGGGAAAAAGATGTCCCTTCTCATTGATTTATTTATTCAATTTATATCAGTATGGACTCGTAGATATTTACATTATTCTATGGGTTATAATCCAATAACATCAGAGGTTCAGAATTTTAAACTGTAATAATATCCTATTTCTTTTTTCTTTGTTTGTTTCACAGATTCTCTTTCCTACCATGACTATAGTTGTCTCTAGTTCATTGTAACATGTCTATTTATTCCATTCTTCTTTTATTGTTTCCGTTGATTTTTCTTCTCAGTCTTAACCATGACTTCTCCTTTTAAAAATTCTGTCTCTAATATTGTGTCATCCTTTACTAAAAACTTGTTATCTTTTCTCTCCTCCCCTCCCCCAGTGTTGTCATTTCTCCCCATCACCTTCCCTTATTTCTCTTTACTTTTTGTATGGGGGCTGATGGGCAGAGATATTTTGTCCAGTGTGAACAAAGATAAATTGCCTCTTCCCATCTTTTGAAAATAGTCCATTCGGTCTTTTGACTTTCAAGATGAATGTGAGCAAATCAGAGAAGTCATTCTCTATTTTGCCATCAATTTTCAGCAGGCACTGAGTAAGGTGTCTGCTAATGACACAGTAATGGGTTCTACTTCTTTTTGTTGTGTTATTGTGATTGACTTCAGAGAAGGAGTGACAATATTTTTTGAACAATTACTGATTCCATCAGTCTTTGAACTAAAAATAATTTAGAACAACACATATTTTACTGCAAGAAAATTAAAGTAAAATTTTTTCTTTTGTATTTCTGTATGACAGTTGCTTAAATCGCCCTTATACTCTTATAGTTAGATCTACATCAAATATATATATTTTCCCTATTCTAACCAGAGGTTATAAATCTGACTTTCTTTTTCAGGTACATCAAAATATATGTCCATGACACATATTTTATTGTGATTGTAGAAGAGACCTCTTTTTAGGAAAAGAACAGAACCATAAACTCTTTCTGTGTTCCTTGGAAATTTCTAACAAAAGCTTATTCAGAACATTTTTTCTTACTTTGAATTGCTAAAAATATCTTTACAAGGATAGACAACGGGAATTATACTTCAGTGAGACAGCAAGCAGCGAAACATACCTAATTGTACCTATATACTTTAGAGAATGGGCTTAGATCTTTGAAATTCTGAATGGTTCATTATAACCAACAATAACAAGTAGAAAGCAGAGACCTTTCAAACTAAGGATTTTGCAAATTCAGCAGTGGAAAACTTTAAAACTTTGAGTGTCATTTAAAAGTACCTAAATTATTAAATAAAGATAAAACATATACATGCATCTCAAAAGTATAAATTAATATTTATGTTATTAAACATTAATTAAAATTCCCTACACGTAAAAATCCCGAGGCCATCCATTTAAATACTAACAACCCAGAAAATAAGTGTTCTGAGATTCCTTCCTATTCAAAGAAAAGAATCATTAATTAAAATTAAAAGCAATTTTCATTCCCAAGAGCAGGAATAGGAATATCAAATAATAACCTAAGAAAGAAATGGGAAGGAGGCAAGTTTTAGCTTATGAATATTAATGAAACTCTTTAATAAATAAACATGTGGATGTCATAATCCTGTATAGGAAAACAATATGGCAAAGTTGTGATAGCTACCTCAAGGTAATCTATGCATTTAAACCCATTCCAAGCCAAATCTTAAAAGATATTGCTTGAACTTGACAGCTTTCAAGTAGCCTACGTAGTATAGATGAGTGATGTTCATTCTTTTAAGTGTAGCTGGAATGCTTTTTCACGTCACCCAAGTTTTTCAATGTATCTTCGTTAAAACTCAGGGGTAAAATTTCAACATAATTTATTTCAAATTTGGTACACCTTACTCAGTAAGATATTTAGAATCATTTTGTAAAGTAGAAGGAGATATTTATACCAATAATGATGATCCTAATTTTATTTTATGTTTTAAAATGCTTAATGTTTTCTATCTCCTACTAACAAAAAGTAAAACTACGTGCCAGTTTCCAGACCGATTACATTTTAGCAGTATAGGATTTTCTCTTTCTCCTTTTTTCAGCATACAGGAAATGTTAGACCACGGCAGCTAATGAACTCAACTGAATTATGTCTGATATTTATATTTGATTCACTTTTAATTATTTCCAAGAGCTGAAGCCCGAAGTTCAATACCCAGGCAGTGGTAGACTGAATTAGTCTGAATGGCATCCATTCTCCATTCCTTCCTGTATTCATGTCCTTAACCACGCAACTATACCATGTGCTCTCCCTGTGACCCAGCACGATTTCCCACTCCTAGGTTTGGCCTTGTGACCTACTTTGGCCAATAAAATAAGAAAATAGTATGCCAACGTCTAGCCTAAGCCACAAGAGGCTTACGTGTTTGGAAACACTTGCTCTTTTTTGATTCGGCCATCGCCTTGTGAAGGACATGCCCAGGTTAGCCTGCTCATCTTAGAAAAACAAGAGACATGTGCAGAAAAGCTAAGCCACCAACCCTCTGAGCCCAGCCTAGATCAACTGACTACCAGGAAAATGAAGGAACCTAGTTAAGAAGAGAAGACGAACCCAGTTCAGGCTAGCCTAGATCAGCTCATACTAGAAACAAATGCGATAAATAAATGTTTATTGTCCTAGGACACTGATGTTGCATGCTTGGTTGCTTTGCAACGGTACTGTATCCTTAGCTAACTGATAAACCGACACAGGTACTGAAGGATTGCCAAGATTTATTTTATCCCTTCTGCTTTATAAAGAATTTATAGTTTATAACTAAATATTTCACTAAACTATGACAAATTAAGTAATAAGAAACAGCTTACTGATTTATTATTTTCATAACACATTAATTATTCGTGATTGACATCATTTTAATCCTAATGACTGCTTTTGGCAATCTCCTTATATATAATTTATTTCCTCAAGTCTTTTTATAATAACACTTGAGAAGTGTATTAATACATTTGTTTGAATTGAAACACGAAGGCAGAATTTTTCTGACAGAATGTAAGTCTGATTAGCTTGGGGATGCTTGGCTGATTAGGCTGTGGGGCAGACATTCTCCATAAATTTAATAGATTAATTCTGCAATACCAAAATATTGATAAAAATATATTTAAAGCATATAATAAGATAAAAAAGAATTTAATACAAAAATATTGTATTAAAAAGAGTGTAATGAAATAGCATTTTGATTTGTTCTAACCCTTTTGGGTGTATTGGGTTAAATAATTCACCACTAAATAAAAGAATAATAGGTATAATTTATAGTCATTTGGTATGTGTTTGTAAAGTTTTTGTTTGTTTGTTTTTTGGTTTACATCCCAGATATTGAGAAAGCATGGACAATAATGACTGGGCAATAAATCATTTTTCAAATCATGTACTTTCTAGTTCTTTGCTATTGCCAATTCAAAATGGGACTTAATTAAAAATTGCTAAAAATAATTTTTGGTGATATATCACTGGGATTTTGGACTCCAAATATGTGTCAACCAGACTATAATTAAAACTAATTTTTGATGATAGATCACTGTGATTTCTGATATTGAAAGAATTGAGTGACACATCTATGAAAAAGAAATAAAACTTCCTCCCATTCCCCTCTACTGATTTTTTTGAAAGTAATTTCTCTGTGTTCACATCTATAAAATCAAAACAAATCAAAATACAATTCGCGTAGGACTCTGTCCCACTCTGCAATTTCTTACACATTCACAGAGATAAGAACTAATTGAAAACATACCACTAATCTCAATAAGAAATGTATTTCTAATAAAATTCTACTTTTGACAGTCAGAAATTATATAGCAATATCAATACTATATTTATGATGGACAGTAATGGTTGTAATGACTCAAGCCAGAAAAAAATTTAATATTTATAACCCTTTAAAGAATTTTCCACTTTTCATATGTATCTTTTCTTTGCAAAGAATATAGGAAAGATTATCAATAAAAGTCTTTCAAGAACGAAAAATAAATTACATTAAGATAAAATTTTATTGTTAAACAATGGAATGGAAATATGAGTTCAAGGGAGAATAAAAGCCAAAGATGTAAAATTCCTAAATGTCAAAGAACAAATTGTTGATGTATTGTTTTGAATTGTGATATTTGAATTTCACTAGATATTTAGAAGAGTATTATAACCCTATTTTAAAATCAAATGCCATAAATTATATCTATTTAAACTCATGAAGGAAAATCTTAGATGTCAAGTAAAAAATGTTCAAGAGGATACAAAAGTTATTTTAGGCTCTGGGAAGCTCTGCCACTCTGTAAACAAGCATGAGTATGGATAATGAGATGAGATTAATAGGCCAATACTTACAGATAAAACCCTGACACATTATATTTATGGATTGTGGCTAATTTTTTCTGGGCATTTATCATGTTGCAAGTGCTATTCTATCTACATTCAACAACTCATTTAATCTTCACATTACATCATGAGGTAGACACAATTGTTAGCCAATTTTACAGATTAAAACTGGGACTCAGAAGGGCTAATTAATGCACCCATGGTTATATAGTGAGTGAGACTGGCATAAAAACACAGACGGTCTGATTTAATATCCCACTAAGTTTGGAAACTGCCCCAGCCTTTCCCCTTTTCGCTTTCCTGGTAACCCTTCCTCTTTTCCCACTTTCATTAATGCCTTTTCATTAATAAACTTTCATTAATGCCTTCTATCACTCACTCCACTCTGTACCCATAAATAAAAAATAGGAAAGATATATGCTAAAGATTAACACTGATGAGGGGTTATCCAGTGATTTTTATTTTTTTCTTTCTTAATTACTGACATTTTCTAAATTACGAGAAAAAAAATTGTCAGGTTAGCTCATCATTCAGGTTCAGCAAATAGTCATTTTATTTCCCCCAACTCCATGGAGAAGCAAGCATCCCTATCCCATCAGAGCTGGGCTTGGCCAGGGAACTTGCTTAGGCCAGAGGAATATGGGAAGAACTGATTGAGTGCCAGTCCTAACCCAAGGCTTCAAGAGGCATCTCTCATGTGTACCCACTCACCTAGGCGCTTCTGACCTCTGCCAGGAGAAGATGTCTCAGGTAACTGTACCCTCCAGCTTGGGTCCACCCACAGAGCGTAGCCAGAAGCAGAGATACCCTGGTCTACCTGTAGAAATGTGAGAAAGAAAGACATGCCAGCTGTATTTTGGGGTTGGATTTTGCACCACAAAACTGGCAGAGTATATGCCTACTGCATTTTAAACTCTCTACTTTATCATGCGTCATATACATTTTTTTTCCTCCCAAAATAACAAACTTAAGAACTGCCCCTTTCAGTACTTCGGAGTTTCAATCATGGACATTACTCGTGAATCCCCACTGTTTTTGTTCTGTGAACATCGAATTCGTTCGTAGGTGTTTATTTATCCACGTAAATTAGATGTTGATACAACAAAGAAGAACTAGAGCTAGAAGTCATTTCCTAAAGCAGTTACATTCTGCACTCTTCCTCTGCGCAGCCTTGCTGTACCCCATATGGAAAAAGCTGGCCGTGCAACTCCATTCTGTCTGCACTTCAAACAGCCATGGGTTGCGAGGAGAAATCCTGCTGGCAGCAAACTGTGAGGTGCGATTTCAACTTTCTGGCAGATACATGCACTTGGTTAATGACCTTGCACACTGTGGTTCTGTTTTTCAGTGTGCCTCTAGTAGGAGGGAAATCCAGGCTTTTTTTTTTTTTTTTGATTTGTGATTATAAAACTTTGGAGATTTATCACTTCTCCAAATAGTGTCAGGTGGTCATTTTCCTAAGTGAGACGCAATCCAGATCAGCCTGTCTTTTGTAAGAGTGAGGCATGGCTGTGTGTTTGGGAATGAGAATCAAACTGTAACTGAAGGTTTTTTGTTGTTTGTTTACTCATTATCCTGGCCTGTTTATACAGGGAGTTTCAAAAAAAAAAAAAAAAGAACTGAGACACAATGCATCTGAGTTAAGCAAAGAAGCCACCTGCAATTCGGACACCAGCAGTCAATTGACTGAGATAGAGGGTGGGGATGACGCAAGGTTGCTAACAGATGGCTTCCTAACAGAGGACTGGCAGGCTGGGCTATGTTCAAGCTTAAGCTCTTATTCTGTTACTCTCATGACGTCCCAGGTTGCTTGACCAAACACCATTAGAGATCATCAATCACTGAGAGAGTCCAGGATAAAGCTTCTAGGAAGTTGCCTCTTGCTCTTCAAAGAGAAGACATTTACCAGGGATTGTTGATTAGAAGGCATTTCAATGGAAAATATTCCTTCTGCAAAGGGAGGCTGTGCCTTTAATTATCTCACTTGGTAGGCAGAT
>NW_020174561.1:2283318-2424251 GCF_003031525.2 Neophocaena asiaeorientalis asiaeorientalis | reverse complement strand
ATATATATATATATATATATATATATATATATACATATGCATGATATATCTATATCATTGGTGGGGCAAAATTCTAAAGTCAGATTAAAAATAATGATTACAGATTAAGGGAGTAGTTAATGATCATTTACGAGTTCTATAATTTATTATTTTTGACAGAAACAACTTCTTTGAAAGGAAATAACATTAACAAAGCCTTTCAGATTTGACTTTTTAATGGCGGTAAAACAGAGTTATATAAATTCTATTAATGGTAATGGATGATTTCCAGCTAAATCGCTCTCTGACATTATGGAAAACTGCTCATTTTCAGAATCACTTTCTGTAAAGGAATTGTTGAAAATGGTTTAGTTCAGTGAAGTCAGTTAACTGAGATTAGCTGTTTTTAAGCTACAACAAAAATAAGTAGAAAAATTGTGATACCGGTCCTGTATTTTATGATGTAAAAGAACTTCTGAGCAAGGTAATTAACTTCCAAAGGCAAAGGTGTTTTTTTGCAATTCATGTACAGCACAGTGCCTGGCAAAAACATTTTCAACAATGTCTTCTTAAACTAAATCTACTAGACCTCTTTAATTTTTCTGTTTATTAGAGAAGTTATTAATTTGATATCTGATCTCATCCTGTTCTTTATAATTTGTTTTTGAATTTCTAATTTAGAAAGGAAAGAGCATCCATTTTAAAAAAGGAAGGAATTTCTAATATTTAGTGAGGAGTAATCAAATATAAATATCAAGCATAATTCAACTGAGTTCAGAGGCTACCATGATCTAACATTCCCTGTATTCCGAAAATAGGAGAAAAGAGAAAATCATATACTGCTAAAATTTAATCAATCTGGCAACTGGCATGTAGTTTTATTTTTGGTTGGCAGAAGATAGAAAACTTTAAACATTTTATAACATGAAATAACATTAGGATCACCATTAATTGGTATAAATATCTCCTTTTACTTTTCAAAATGGTTCTGAGTATCTTGTAGAATAAGGTGTACCAAATTTGAAATAAATTATGTTGAATTTTACCTCTGAGTTTTAACCAAGACACATTGAAAAAGTTGGGTGACATAAAAAAAAGGAAGGAATTTCTAATATTCAGTGGGGAGAGTTACTGTTGGATTAAGTAGACCTTTGCCTTGGAGGTGAGGAGTTTGCATGAAAGGGGCTGAAACAGAATCACAACCAAAGCTGTTTGCCCAGATATGAACTCTTGCAGCTGTGAAGAGGGCATAGAGGTCAAAGGCTCAGTCTCCAGACCTGCTCTATTTTTATTAGATCTATGATGCTGGGCTTATTATTTAAACTTTTAGTTTCAGTTTCTCTGAGCTACCTAAGTCACTGAGTTTTTGTGGAAATGAATTAAGTAATGTTTGTGAAGTGCTTAATGCCACGCTTCAAACAGAGTAATGTTACCCTCTACTGTTTCTAGGGAGGATTCAGAAGTTAACTTTAGATACCAATCTACTGGATATTCCACCTGCAGAATTTAACCTAAGGCCACGAGGTTTGCTAGTACTGTTCATGAGCTCATTGCAACAGATGTGTCACTGGTCAGACCCAGTGGGAGATTCTTGACTTGAAAGGGACATGAGGTATTGGGCTAAGGTGGGCATTTCCAGGTCTGAGACTTACTCAAAGGTGCTACGAGCTATAAAAATGGCATAGATGATAAATGGGCAACATGTTTTGTCTAACTTTGGTTTTATCCTTGTACCTAACACGATGCATATATACATTCTTCTTAGGTGAGAATCTTACAATTACCTGTGCAAACACCTACCAGTCTGATGTCAAGGAGTTTTGTTTTTGTTTTTTTTATACATCTTTATTGGAGTATAATTGCTTTACAGTGGTGTGTTAGTAGCTTCCCTCTACTCGAACCAGATCAGCTTAATCATTTGAAAAGCTTTGCCCTCTAGGGCAGGGAATTGGGATACAGACAGGTGTTATAGAACTGCTGTAGGGCTTTTTCAGATCCTGGGACCAAGGTTTCATATTGTGCATGGATTAGGTTCCTCAATACACAGGGGGTTGAAATAGTTAAAAGCTAATTGTATAGAAGCAAAAGTAGAGGTTAGAGATTTTAATCGCCTGTCTTTGGTCACTCCCTAAGTGTCTGTCAGTCAGTCAACATTTACTGAGGACTTTCACATATGAGACTTCTCCTGTGGTAGAAAGATAGTATAGATCAAGGCATCTAGAACTCAGAATCTGTTTCTGGCAGATATCAGAGGTAAATATGATAATTACAGGAAGAAAACTTCCTGGATGTTAGGTTCTCCTGAAACGGAGCAGGACCCTGTGGTCCTTGCCCTCCCCCACCCCATGTCCTCAGCCTGCCTTTTGTCTGTGGAAAAACTTTAGTGGAAGAATAAGTTTAATCAGAGAAGTGAGAAGATGCAGAAACAAAGGAAAACAGTCAAAGGAGACCAAATAATAATCATCATTAAGCATAGTCAAGGACCTTTAGTTCCTCCTTAAGGATTATAGATAATATTCTGAGCCATCTCCTGTGAGCTGTTCTGCAGATACTGAAGCCCCACCAGGTGAGGATGACTACATGAGGACCAAACTGAAGCCATGACATAAGCTACTCCACACAATTCCGAGAACTGGCCTCAAAGAAATGGGAACAAACCCCGGAACTAAAGATTGACTGTACTTAAAACAACCAAGGTGACACTGATCAGACCACCACGTGACTGGTTTCAAGATGACTGTCTGACTGTGCTGTTTTGCTCTCTCCCTCCGCCTACAACCCCGAAACTCTCCTTTAAAAGCCCCTGTCCCCTGAGTAGCCATCGGGAGTTGGTTCTCAGACGGGAGCCCACCCTCTCCCCCAGTTGCCAGCCTCCGACATAAAGTAAGCTTTCCATTCCTACCAACACTTGTCTCTTGAATTGGCTCTCAAGAGGCGAGCAGCTGGACCTGGGTTCGGTAACACTCCCAGTTCTATCCTTCAATCCTGATCACCTTCATTGTTCCGTTAATTATTCTTCATCTATATTGCTGTAGTGCTGTAGGATAACGACATTATCAGTCATTTATTTCTCTTCCTGTGAGCAATTTTTTTTTTTTTTTGCGGTACGCGGGCCTCTCACTGTTGTGGCCTCTCCCGTTGCGGAGCACAGGCTCCGGACGCGCAGGCTCAGCGGCCGTGGCTCACAGGCCCAGCCGCTCCGCGGCATGTGGGATCTTCCTGGACCGGGGCACGAACCCGTGTCCCCTGCATCGGCAGGCGGGCTCAACCACTGAGCCACCAGGGAAGCCCCCCCGTGAGCAATTTTTGGTAGTAAAGACAATGAGAAAATATGCTTAAAAAATCTTCAGTGGAACACTTTAATATGGCTGTCATGACTGCCACCCCACATTTTGCCCTCTAAATTCCGGCTACACTGAAACTCTTTCAGTGACTCATACTGAGGCTCTCAAAACCCAGTGTTTTCTCTACGTGGAGTGTACCTGCTGCCCACAACCTAGGTCATCCTACTTACCTTTTACTTCTCAGCAAGAGATCATTGCCTTCAGATACTCTTCCCTAGCTCCACAATAATGGATTTGGTCCTCCCTTCTTGGATTTCTCCTCTTATAGCATGTTATTACAATTCATTTAAAATACTGTTTCTTTTCTTTTACACGCCACCAGAATGTAATCTCCATAGCCAGGTATCACATCTCTTTGATTTACCGCCGTATCCCCAGCAATTAATCCTATGCCTGACACAGTAGAAACTTGAAAAATATTTGGTGAATGAAGGGACTTATGTATGAAGGGAACGATGTTTTTATAATGAGGACAAGTGTTCTAGGGCACTGGCGGTGGTGCAGGTGGGGACCCAAGACCCTGAGTCCCTGAGGTCTGCACACAGGAGCTTCACTGGGGAGTGTTCTTGGGAACAACACTTGTGAGGAAACAGGGAAACGGGACTGGGCAGAGGGAGAAGTTTAACGGGGACACATTTGTAGCAGTAACCTCCCTGGTCCCATCGGGCACTTCGGCCGGGGGATGGATCTTCCAGTTGCCCAAATAGAGGCAAGGGGGCTGGGCCTCTGTATCTCCCATGTCAGTACTCCATGGATTAAGTGAAACCTTCGTGAGGCAACTTACTTCTGTCAGGGAAATTTCCAGAAAAGGCTCAGCTGTGAGCCCTCCGCCTCCAACACACACATGCTCTGGGGGATGAGAGTCTTGAATCTGGAAGGGGAACTGGGCCACAGATGGATGCGCCACAGAGGTGACGGGGCAACACATTTCAACAGGAGACAAAGGCTTAGACTTGGCTTATGAGGGCAAACCTTGTGATGGCTTTGGAATCCAAGTGAGTAAAATGTCATGTTCTGAACACTTTTCCTTTTATGAAGCTGCTGCTCTCAGAACTGTTTCTAAAATGCAGCGTAGAAAGCATTAAATTAACCTTTTCAGCTAAAGAAGATAAACTAGAAGTGTCAAATGACTTGTGATTTAGAGTCTTCTGACAGAAATAAGCATTGGCTTCCTAGAGAAGAAAATTCAAGAGATAGCTGTTGAGCTAAGAGGAATGGCATTCAACTGCTACAGAATTTTGTAACTACACAAATAAATTTTAGGAGGTAAAATCTCTGCAGTGGTGAGTTAAATGTGAGTATATTTTCCCCCTCGCCTGCAATGCATTTGGATCCTCTGCTTTCTTCTGTGACATCAAGATCACTTCCTAGGAAAAACGTGACTACTTCTACCAGTTTCCACATCCTTCTGTTAAAAACAAAACTTTTTCACAGTTCAGAGCAAAATTTGCTCCATAAATTATTTTCAAATTTTTTTTTTTTGTAATTGAAACTGAATTTTTCACAGATGGCAATAAAAATAACCCATTTAAAAAATCTCTTCTTCTAAAAGGGAATACTGGGACACTGTTACCAGTGAAATGGTTTCTGTTTATTTTATTCTGGTTTCATCTCCTTCTGCTATTCAACTCTCAATCTGGCCTTTGCATGGAGAACAGAGGATGCAAAATATGACAGAAGGACAAAGAGTGTTGATCAAATTGTCATTATGATTAAGACAGAAAATTGTAACTCAAACATTTAAGTTTTTTAAAATGAAAGACAATTTTCAATAAGACTTGAATAATAGATTTGTTTGTTCAAAGTTTTTACACTGATTTAAAAACTAGCAGTACATCACAGAGGTTGAGGATAAGAATCTGACAAACCTTATTTACATCCTAGCTCTGCCACTTAGTAATTTTGTGACTTTGGGCAAATACTTAAATTATCTGTCTCAAATTCCTCATCTATAAAAGAGAAAGTAACAGTATTTTTATCGGGTCCTTGCAGGAATAAATTTGGTACTATATATGGAAATAAACTGTAAACTACTGAGAACTATTCATATGTAAGGGACCTAGAGACCTAGAAAGGAATCCTGTTCTCTAGATCAGTTACAACCATTCATATCATTTTTTAAAAAACATGTTAAATTATATTTTGTGTACTTAACATTATAAATATAATTAAAGTATTACATATCAATAACATATGAAAATAATGTTTTTCCCAAATATTGGTAGGGACATACCCATTAAAAAAGATTTTCTTAGGCAATGAGATTACCATCAGACCTAGCAATAAAGTGCTAACGTGGGCTGTGATATGCATAGACCCTCATTTTATTAAACCAGATATATATCTGTTAGGGGTACACTCTAATTACTATTCAGGGGTTCTTAACCAGGAGAAGATATTAGAATCACCTCTTGGGCCATGTGAACATACACAGACCTGGGTCTCCACACCAAGATGCTATTCAGTGGTTCTTCTGGGTCTTATAAATTGGTCTCCTTAAAAGTCTTCCACCAACAATTCAGATGAGAAATCTTATGTAGGAATGATCACAAGGGAATCATACCTCCTTTTTGCCTTTTACTTCACTGCTGAACTGGAGTTGAGATGTTTATCAAACCCAGAATGCCGTGCAGCCATGGGATTCAGGAGAAGTTGGCCACTCCCGTGTCTGTGTGATGGGTTCTCTTTGAACGTCACTTGGGACTCCCTCTTTTAAGGACCCCTACTACTCTCTCTTTCTCCCCCATTTGGTTAATACAGTCTGAAGCATTTTCCTCACTTGACCTTAAAACTCGATGCCCGAAGTGACGGTCATTAGCATCATCTGGGTGCTTGCTGGAGATGCAGAATTTCAGCCCTACTAGAGAGTGAAGCCAACTTGGAATCTGAAATTTAACAAGATCCTCGGTTGGTTTGTGTGTACATTAAAGTTTGAGAGGCACCGTGATACAAAGCCAAGTAGAACCCAGAGGAAAGATCATGGAGTGCATGTTATTCAGAGAGAAACTGGGTTCTTTTGACTCTTTTCATGGAGTGTTTTCCCCCCAAGGTTTGTTTAATTGGTTGGTTGATTGATTTGGCATCAGAACTAAAAATAGAAGAAAGGGGTTGAAGTTAGGTGACGCCTTAGGCCAGAGGAGGTAAAGAAGCTCTTGAAACCTGTCATTCGTCCCTGGTCTCGAAGGATAGGAGTTTGGAACAGGGCACTTGGTAATGCAGAGTGGGCCGCTGGCTTTGTCCTCTATGCAAGCATCTCCGGGAGCCCTGGTGGGGAGGCGTCAGCTGGCAGACGATTTAGTGATTCACGGTTTCAGCCGTCAGAGGCAGAACCAACGGTAAAAATGGGACTCTGCCTGCATTTGCATTCTTTTTTTTATCATTGAGAATATATTAAACAATAAATCATTTTGCTGTTTTTAATAACAAAAACATTATCACTCTTATCATTAATAAAATGTGCTCTGACATCAGTGATATAGGGGTGTTTCACGGCTCTCCCTTTAACATCAGTGGGTGGGAAGAGAAGAGAGTGTGTCACAGAATCATGTTTAACTGTTTCTAAACTCTTTTTATTTCATTATTTTTAATTCTCAGTTCCTACGCTGTTTAAGGAAATGAAGCAATCCAATATGGTCCTTCTATAGCACTGTTATATGAGTGGATATGTGTAAATTTTACCATGTGTAAGTTCCAAGCTAGCTTAAATAAAACCAAATTCTGAAGAGAGAATGAGATTAATCCATCTTGGGTCAGATATCTAGTTTTGATCTAATCAGCTATGAGCTGAAGATAGGGGATATACAGTATAAATAAAGATGAGGAAGGCTCACTTCTGTGGGCAGGGTGGCAGTTCCAAAGAAGAGGGGCTGGGAAGATAATCAGTGGGTACCATATACCATCCATCTATCATTATAGATCATCCTAACTAGATTTGGCATCAACAACCATACCAAACAAATGAAGGATAAATGTAAGTTCATATTGTGAGTCCTGTAACAAGCATGACGAACCACGTCAAAAGTAGATTTGTATTTATATCCTTTGTATGATTCCTATGAAGGCATTTCTGCTTTGTGGCTATTTGTAGCAGAGCAACCAAAGAAGCTTTATTTTTCTTAAACAATCGTTACACCTTTTGGCCACCATTCTTCTGTAGCTTACTAGTTGCTATGTGAACCTTTCTGCTGCTCAAGAATCCCAGCTGCAAAGATTTCCAATAGTATCCTGCTATGATGTCTCAGGGCTGCATCAGAGCCTTTTAAATGTTTGCAGCTGTTCCTTTTCCAAGTGACTACTTTGGAAAAAATACCCCATATTTGCCTCATATTGGGACATTTTAACAGAATAGACTGCCTTTTAAAAAAGTCTGTTACCAGGTTGCTGACATTCTTACATAAAAATGATCATTTTTCTAAATACTTTAGAAATTGACATGCCTATATTTTAACGCCTGTAGCCCTGTTCTCCCAGATGATTCCTACAAAATAGTTGCTGCCCTGTGTGCAATAACATGGTTCTCTGAGATGGGCATTGTACTTTGTTTTGCCCCATCTACCTCCATGTTGGAAAAAAGGTTTACACTAATGATACACATCTTTCACCCTCACTTTCTGGCTAACAACAAAGATTGGCTAAAAATCTAGCTGGATTTAAGGGCTGAGGCTTTCAGCCATGGAGCCAGTAAAATGACTGACTTCGGCAGTAATTAGAGATGCAACATTCTTGGACAGTAATGTCAGGTCATTATGACAAGGGTCTCTCCAGGTATTGCAGAGAGTTTAGTCAACAGCCCAATTGGAAGTTCTGCCATCTTGGCTACAACAATGCTACAGCTGTCTTGTCTTCTTGTCTGAAGCCAGAGTTTCCAAGGCTCAGAATGTTTCACAAGGACACTCAAATCTAGCTTCTTCTCAGGATCCCTGCTGCTGTTTAGAGTGCAGCATTATAATTCACCCATCCATTTACTTATTCACCATATTGGGAAAAACATGTAGAAAGACGTCAGTGACCATAACAGATGAGGATGGAGGGAGAGACAATAACCCCCAAAGTATATGCTCCCCGACCCCTGTGCTTATTACCCCATGGGCTTCAGAGCTAGTTCTCTGAAATTATAACACTGTTACATATACTTGCTTATATTCTAAGAATTGGTCAAATAATCTGGCTGATAAATCATCAAGGCAATCAGAGCAAAAGATTCTGAGGAAACTACCGAAATCTCTATTTTTTCATCTGAATTACCAGTTCTCATATATATGAGAAATTTAAGACTGTCACTGATGGTCAAGATCTTTGTTGAAATGCAGATTCCTGAGACAGGAGCTTCTGATTCTGAAGTATCAGGAATGGGCCCAAGAATCTGTATGTATTGTAAAGTTCCCAAGATGATTCCTATGCAGCCAGACCTACAAACATCCTTTGATTGAAGTTTGGGAATGAGACTATCTAAAATTAATCTGGTTAATTCAGGGTGGCAGAGGGGAAATCAATCAAACAAGTTGTTTAACTGAAGTTTGTACTTCAGGAGATACACTGATTGAATGATTTCCTTTTTTTTTTAAATCATCAGTTTTGTTGGCACCATACAAACAAAAAGGAGGGCTTTAAAAAAAAAATCTCCTTAAATAAAAATGAGTGAAAAGGCAAACTTGATCAACTGAATTACAAATGTCAACAACATTTGAAGAAACCCTAAGAATTGTGTCAGACAAAAACAATGATTCTTGCTGTTCCTTCTTTCTGCCCGTTACCTCTAAATAGAAATAAGATTTACTTTATGTCTGCCTTATTGGAACATAATGGTTACCTTCCTGGATAAGCATCAGAATATACAATCAGTGGCTCAGTGAGACTAATCTTTACAGCAAACTGTCCTCCCCACCAACCTCATGGGATGTTGAAAGAGCAATGTCACAGCTTTGCATATTCCATGGCTCGAGTTGTCAGGGGGTGAGCCGTTAACTGAGGCAGCCAACTGCCTGTGAGTCCAGAGCACTCCTTCTCTCTTTCAGTCTTACCTTTCAAATTTAAAATGTTTGGGTTTTCTCCAGGGAGACATTTCACTTGACAATATGCCCCAGGAAATCAAAGAAACATGGAGGAAAAGAAGGCAAGCATGAGAGAGTAGACCTTTCCCTCCCTGTCACCCTGGGGTTCTCTAGTGCATGTGATTCTCCCCACCTATGAGAGCTCACCCCCTAGCACTGAAGGGATGGAAGGGATCCTTAAAGAAAGTCACAATGACAATTATGAGTTTTCTTCTAGAGCCATATATGTGTTTAGGATAGATGAGGTGTCAGGAGAGAAACTTGATTTCAGTAGAGCTTCTCAGGAAGATCTCAGTGTATTTTTATCTGGAATGGGGACTAAAATACTGTATGAAGAAAACTAAATTATAAGAATTTTATCAGGGCTTCCCTGGTGGTGCAGTGGTTGAGAGTCCGCCTGCCGATGCAGGGGACACGGGTTCGTGCCCTGGTCTGGAAAGATCCCACATGCCGCGGAGCGGCTGGGCCCGTGAGCCATGGCCGCTGAGCCTGCGCGTCCGGAGCCTGTGCTCCGCAATAGGAGAGGCCACAACAGTGAGAGGCCCACGTACCGCAAAAAAAAAAAACAAAACAAAACAGTTTTTATCAGATAAGGATTTTCACTGGCTTACTGTGAGTACTGTTTCTACTACTTTTATCACTACTACTGGAGGCTAACATTTACTGAGTGACAACCGTCTGCCAAGCAAGGGGCCAGGCGCCAAAAATTTCTCGCCACACCGTCTGACCCTATAAAAATTAGGAAATGAAATCTCATGCAGTGTAAACCCATCAGTGGTTCTTCATATAGCCAGTGGAGGAGTCTGAATTTGAACCCAGATCCATCTTGACTCCAAAGGCTAAAATCTTCTTGCTTGCCACATACTACTATTTTTCCAAATATAATGATACAGTAAGTGTTATCATTTACTGAATACCCACCAAGGGCCACACACTTTGCATATATTATTTTATCCTCATCACAAGGAGGAAATTAAAACATAAATAACTGACTTAAGGTCACATAGGCTGTTATTTGCAGAGATGGAATTTCAATTTCTGTCTATGTACCTCATTTTCTTTTTTCCAACACAGGCTAGGTGTGCTGGAAGCAGAGGTGGGTGTTTGGATTGCTTGCTTTGGAAAATATGTTTCATCAATAACATAAAGTTCATGAAAAAGAAAAACACTGGTCTTTCTATCCTTTCCTTTTGCATCCCTTCTACAATCATATCAAAAAAGACTCTTGTTCTCTCCGATTAACTGTTCTATTTTTGTTAGGAGATGAAGGCAAACTAGTGATGGAAGGGAAAAATAAGAGATTTTTTGTTTAGCCACAGAAAGGCCAACTTTGTCTTAAAGATATTTAAGCCACCAAACCCCTCCCTTCATGAGCTGAGAATATTAATCTGAATTCCTGCAGAGGAAAAATTAATCGTTTTGCGTATGGGGAAAATGTGGTGTTTCTTGGAACATGTGAATCCTTCCATTAATTTAATGGAAACTCAAAGTGAGGGAAGTATCTGGAAGACACATTCTATGATAGTCATCATAAATCTTGTAAGAAACCAAAGTATAAATTGGACGCAAGCACAACTCAAAGTTCTAAGCAGAGTCGAATGATTATTGTCAAGAAAGTGTGGAGACTTCCCTGGTGGCACAGTGGTTAAGAATCTGCATGCCAATGCAGGGGACACGGGTTCGAGCCCTGGTCCAGGAAGATCCCACATGCCGCGGAGCAACTAAGCCCGTATGCCACAACTGCTGACCCTGCACTCTAGAGCCGGCAAGCCACAACTAATGAGCCCGCGTGCCACAACTACTGAAGCCCGTGAGCCTACAGCCCGTGCTCCGCAACAGAAGAAGCCAACGCAATGAGAAGCCCGTGCACCACAGCGAAGACCCAATGCAGCCAAAAATAAATAAATAAATTTAAAAGTAAAAAGAAATTGTGAATTTTGCCTTTTGCTTTGTAGAACTAATTGCGTACTCTGCCTCCGT
The DNA here is from genome assembly GCF_003031525.2 of Neophocaena asiaeorientalis asiaeorientalis. NCBI lineage: Eukaryota > Metazoa > Chordata > Mammalia > Artiodactyla > Phocoenidae > Neophocaena > Neophocaena asiaeorientalis. The sequence goes on along the minus strand of NW_020174561.1, from coordinate 2,412,898 downwards.
TAACAAACTGACACAAGGTGGGTTCATCAATGTGGGTTGCAAAGCAGTGTGTAAATTAACTATGGGGTCTTTCAACATCCAGTGCATTAAAGAAGAAATCTGTGGGAAAATGTTAAAAACTTGTTCAGAAAGTTAAGTGTTGGGTAATTCCAACAGTTTAGAGATATCTGCCTGTGGAAAACAAGACGACCATCTGCAGCTTAGTAAATGTGTGGTGGGTGAATTCCAGAGTGATGCTGGGTGAGATTTGCAGGCTGTTCCGTACATATCACCAGTCATAGCTGTGATAGTATTTTTTTCTGTTATAGCAATTCCTTTTTTGATACTCACAGGGCTTATGTCAAGAAAGAAAATGTTCTTCCTTCCTATAGCTTCTGATTAACCTATCTTGTCAGCACATCCTGCTTTCTTGAGATTAAAAAAAAGAATCTAGGGCTTCCCTGGTGGCGCAGTGGTTGGCAGTCCGCCTGCCAATGCAGGGGACACGGGTTCGTGCCCTGGTCTGGGAAGATCCCACATGCCACGGAGCGACTGGGCCCGTGAGCCATGGCCGCTGAGCCTGCACGTCCGGAGCCTGTGCTCCGCAACGGGAGAGGCCACAACAGTGAGAGGCCCGTGTATCTCAAAAAAGTAATTCATGTTTTCACCTGCAGTATTTATGAAGGGGAAAAAGTATATTTTCTTCTTCTCTGGTCTTAAAAAAAAAAAAAAAAAAAAAAAGAATCTAGTAAATTTTTTAAAATGCTAATTTTTGTTTTCCATCCCTATGAAAGAAGAGGAATACAAATTCTTGGCTCTGCTAGGTTTGTTGCCCTGATTATCAAACCACACTTCACATTCCTGTTAACAAAATTACACACTTGGTAAGGGGACCACCTAGCAGCTTCTATTTTGTCCTTGAAATTCCTAAACTCCTAGGAAGAAAAAAAAAACGCAGCTCCAAACTCAGTTAGGACTGGCTTAGCTTTAAATTCAGTGAATAATTACATTTCTATGTTAGTGGTCTCTTTCTCCCTTCCTCTCTACCCACCCCTCCCTCTACTATATATGTGTGGATGTGTGTGTGTTTGTGGATGTCTGTCTACTCGATGTGGAAGAAGGGGCCATCAATTTTAAAAAAGCTCAAAACCTACCCTTCCTGCTGTCTCCAGTGAGCCATCAAAAAGCAATGGTTCATTTTATCACTTGATAAAAATGTCAGTATATCATATAGGGCACTATATTAAAATATATTGGAATTTCCCATTTTAAAATACGGAGCACATAGTTATTATTCCAGTTTGGAAATTATCCCGTCGTGTGACCTGGGACACGTCACGTACGCATAACATCTACATGCATGCTTGTGTTTGCACCTCCAATGTTCCTCTCCGTGAAGGAGATCGGGCTACTGTTTAGAGCCTGAGTAGAATCACTTATCGTCCAGCTGTAGTCACTCCCCCACCCACTTCTCTGGGAGGAGCGTGCTAGTTCTCTTCGTGACCTGCTCCAGCCAATGGAGTTTGAGAGAAGTAACCGTGTGTGCGTTCTGGCAGGAGAGCCTAAAGATTAAGAAACATTATATGTTTTTATTCATGTATCTGGGGTCTTCCAAACTTTGTCATTAGAAGAACATCCCGAAGTAGCTGCAGGCCTAGAATGAGACTCATAAAACAGGCCTGGAAGGACCCACAGCGTGAGGCAGAGGCTCAGAAGTCCCACTGCCAGCAAACAGGCAAAGCCATGCTAGGTGATCTGTAAACAAGAGAACAATGGGAACGTATGTATATGTATAACTGATTCACTTTGTTATAAAGCAGAAACGAACACACCATTATGTAAAGCAATTATACTCCAATAAAGATGTAAAAAAAAATTAAAAATTAAAAAAAATATTCTGAAACCCAATGTTAAGGCAGTTATGGCCAATTAAAAATAAATTATATAGACCAAAGATTAACCCCAAACTTTATGTTTTTTGCTCTTAGGTAATTTGTCAGGAATGGAGTAAACTGTGACTGTGTCTAATATCCTCAAATGTAAAATGGGGAGAATAGCAGTACCATTTTATAGTGTTGTTCTCATAGGAATTAAATTAATAATAAAAATGGATGTAAAAGTGTCCCCCCAAAACCAAGAGAACAGACGGTTATCATTTTATGCCACGGGGTTTTGGGGTGTTTTGTTGCACAGCGTTTCAAGTGGCAGTACCGGAGCAACATACCAGCATAGCTTATAGCATTAATATTCTGTGATTCTCATTCTATGCTTTATTGTGGATTATGCCTATCAACTACTTACTCATCTTAAAAAGGTGTAAGGTTTGCACATGAATAATAATATGGCTTCTTGGTAACTATCAGAGGTTTTGTTTTCCATGTATTTTTCTGTGTGTGCTTATGTAGTCTAGGCTTAATTCAGGGATTTGATATTAATAAACCAACTTCTCTGACAAGCACGTATTAGGAAGTCAGATGAGAAGTTATTTTGGGGGCGGTATCCTCAACTCTAAAACTCTTTCCATCATGTTCTGCCCAAGTTACTTGACTTCTTTAAAAAACTGGAACACATCCTATTTAAATATCTCCATTTTTCCCCTCTGACCTAGCATAGGCACGAAGGACTTGGAAATTTTGACAAATATACTAGTAGCCTCTGAAAAATCATGGTGGCGATTAGAATGGACATATCCACATTACACCTTTTGCTAGTTTATTTTGTGCATTTAGATGGTTGATGCGGCAGATGATTTTGATGTGAGTAGCTCTCTAGATGACTATCTTGGGGGTACTGACATCTTCTGATTTATGTAGCTGGAAGTGGACCTGCAAGGTAGTAAATCCCACATTAGCATGAGCAAAAGGCAAATTGAGTGATAATCCCTGAACAATGCTGAGAAACTCTCAAATTCTTGCCTTCCGCTGTTAACGCCTCCTGTTCACAGGTCACTTCTTGCACTGCACTGAAAAGTGGCTCTTAAAGCCATATATTTGCACCTGCCTCAAGGAATTAACTTAGCTGCTCTCCTTGTTAGCATACTTTGTACACTTCATTACTTCAGAGACCTTGCTAAAACTGTGACCCTGTGTAGCTGTTGTTGCCTTCTTTGTGAATCGAAAGCTAACCAAGCCTAAGAGCCAGATTAAGTGGCATGGAAATTTAAGAAGACAGCTGGTGCCCTACTCTGAAATGGAAATACTACACTTAGATCTCATGTTTCATTCTTATGCAGTAGAGATATATTAAGCCCCAAGAGGAACAACACAACAGAATTCTTTCAGGCATCAATAATCTTTTTCTTCTATTCTTTAGTCATTGGAAACCTGGCCATAGATTGCAATTGGCCATTATCATAGGTAGGACAAGAAGGAAAATTATCTAACAAGCTACCTCTATCTATCTATCTATCATCTATCTATCTACCTATCTCCTTCCCTCCCAATCTTGCTGTCTAGAAACATGGCGGGGGGTAGCTTGTTTATTTTCTGAGATTAGGAGCCCCTAATTTAAAAATCAGTCTAGGCTATTATGAATTGAAGATCAGATTTTTCTCTTATTAGTGCTGCTAGTAGGAAAATGCTTTATAGGTTTTTTCTTTGCAAACTGATTATGCTGTGGAGGAAAATAAATTCTTTAAGACTCATCCTCCATGAGCCTAAACCACAGATGACTTTTAAAATGACAAAAATTAGTACAAATGGAAGTGGGCTTTCATACTGGCTATTTTAAATATTCATGAAAAAGGCTGCTAATTTACTTTTGACTACTGTCCACATTTTCTGACATGGATATTTTCTGTCTGAATGCATATTTTACTTCTCAAGAAAGAGAACAGACAGTGGAAGGGAAATAGCATTATCGACTACCTACACCAAGAATTTTGCTATGAGAACAATGTAGAATTTTTTCATTTAATTTTTTAAGGATTAACATTGCTATCAATCAGGATAATAATTACATTTACCATTATTACACAACCTTCAAATAGAGAATTTGCATAGCTTTTACTCATCTATATTATATCACTATAAAACTGGAATGGTGTTATTATTTATTATTTCAAGAAGGAAGACACAGGGTTTTAGGTATTATATCCAAGGCCATATAATATTCAGTGATCGAGACAGGCTTAATACGGTGTCTAGATGTCCCAAGCCATGCTTGGTATGTGGTATCTAAAGAGCTGACTTATTTCCCTATCTAGGAAAATGCTTAGTTTTCTGATAACTTTCACTTATCGTAGATCTCAGCAGCAGAGTTTAAACTCCATTATATCTCATGATAAAAATAATTGCCATCTCCTTTGCAGTATAACAAAAGTTCTTAGAGCAAAAACAATAATAATAATTTAGGTCTATTCTTCAGGCAAGTTTGAATTTGATTGCCAAAAATATTTCCCCCAACTCCACTGAAGCTATTAACTAGGCCACCCCTATTCTTATGTTTCATAGCATACTTTGTTACTTTTTCATGACTTTAATTTATTATTTGTATATCTAATCAATGTTTATCTTCTCTGCTGGAAACACAATGAGGTCAGGTATTATCTATCTTAAATAATAATAAATCCAGTGAATAGCAAAATTTTGTATATATAAAATATCTTTAAAATGAATAAATCCCATTTTCTGCTAATCTTGGGCCTCTTGTTATTTGTGTATTTGCTTAACAAAACCAGCTGGTCATGTAGAAAGATTCACACTAACAAATATAACCCAAACTGAAATAATGGAAGCCCATGGATTTGATGTAGTTTTCCTGGAAATTCTAGCAGAGCTGGTGCTTAACTCCATTTATGGTGTATTGACGTCTGTATTTAATGACCATTAAGTCTCCACCGAATTGATAGGGGGAATGTCCCATACAGCCATTGTTACATTTTCCTCCTTGCCTTTGCAAACTTATGACACTTAACATTCACTTGGTTTTCTCGGGGAAGACCAAGTCCAAGTCATCACTGCCTTTTCTCATGCATCTGTGAAAGTGTATGTATATGTGCAATAGAAATAGCTCTCATCCTGTCCTCAACATCACTTACAGCCTAGACAAATGCTTCTGATGACTGGGATTTACCTAGATAACTTTGAGACCTTAATTTACTCTGTCTATAAGGTAGCCTCTTTTGCCAATCAAACAGCAGTCTTCCTGATGGAAGCATTGACACTGACATGAGTTAACTTGCCCAACATTAGACATCTAGGAAGTTGACGAGCTAAGATCAAAATTAGGTTTATCTTATTCCATAGACTTAGCACTGGCTCATTATTTATACAACAAAGGTAATAACAGCGCTTGATTCAGGCCACAAGGATTATATTCATATAGGTCAAGCTCTGAGTACAGTCTTGCTAATTGTAAGTTAAGTAAAATCGATTCTAGCTATATACAACTCTACTGGTCATATGCAGTGCCTGAACCTGAAATAGAACAGCAACATGGGGGGAAGAAAAGGGACACTTCATGCCAGTCAGGGATTGTTAACTCTAAGTTGTAGGCAAGAAGTAGTTACTCCAGAAAATACAATACCAGTTCTTGCTCACCAAATAATTGGTTATTTTTATTCCTTTGTTTTTTCCCCTCTGATTCCAGCATATTTTAATGTTGGTGTTGTCCATACACTTAGAATGCCTCAAGTAATGAAGGTTGCCACAATAAATTCACTCAAAAACAAAAAAGATGTATTACAATTCTCCTGTGCTCCTCTGACCAGAAGTGAATTGTGTTTGGAGTTGCTGACATACTGGGGATGACTGTGGCTCTCTAGGTGGCTTTTTCATCAGAAGTGGCCTGAAAAGGGTGAAGAATGTTATCCTATTCATTAGGAACCAACAGAGGCCAGATACGAAACCAGGCAAGAGGGAAGCATAACACCAAAGATGTTCTTATATAATATTCAGATTTAGGAGATGGAATAACAAAATTGAATGGGAAGCCCATTGAGCAAAACCATAGGGCAGGAAGCTGAAGCTGAAGGACAGACCAGTCAAGGGGAGACAGGTCCAGGAAGGTGACACAAGTTGTGGTATACACTGATCCTGAACGATGTCGTAAAGGTTTAGAGCCAAACCCAAGTCATCAGAAAGAGAAAAAGTGGGAAAGTGAGAGAGAAGATCAAGTCAGCCAACCAGGCTGTTCACAGAGAAGGGAAAGGCCATTCAATGAGATAAGTTTCACTGGCTTTGTCAGGGCTTAAGATTCAAAGGTGTAACTAGTGGTCAAGGGAGAGGGCTTACATCAGATTAGAGTCATTTAACTACTCTGAGCCACATAGTCAAGACCGAACTTCTCTTTAAAGTAAAAATATTGAAAAAAAAAAAAAAAGTAAAAATATTGGATTTTTTCCAATAAACTAAGAGGATCATCTTTAGTTCTAAATTCCATCATAGAAACAAATGACAATGAAAACACAATGACCCAAAACCTATGGGATGCAGCAAAAGCAGTCCTAAGAAGGAAGTTTATAACAATTCAATCTCACCTCAAGAAACAAGAAAAATCTCAAATAAACAATCTAACCCTACACTTAAAACAACTAGAGAAAGAAGAATAAAGAAAACCCAAAGTCAGTAGAAGGAAAGAAATCATAAAGATCAGTGCAGAAATAAACGAAATAGAAATGAAGAAAACAATAGCAAAGATCAATAAAATTAAAAGCTGGTTCTTTGAGAAGATAAACAAAATTGATAAACGCTTAGCCAGACTCATCAAGAAAAAAAGGGAGAGGACACAAATCAATAAAAATAGAAATGAAAAAGGAGAAATCACAACTGACACTGCAGGAATACAAAGGATTATAAGAGACTACTACAAACAACTAAATAAAATGCCAATAAAATGGACAACCATGAAGAAATGGACAAATTCTTGGAAAGGCACAAGACTGAACCAGGAAGAATTAGAAAATATTAACAGACCTGTCACAAGTAATGAAATTGAAACCGTAACTAAAAATCTTCCAACAGGGCTTCCCTGGTGGCGCAGTGGTTGAGAGTCCGCCTGCTGATGCAGGGGACACGGGTTCGTGCCCCGGTCCGGAAAGATCCCACATGCCGTGGAGTGGCTGGGCCTGTGAGCCATGGCCACTGAGCCTGCGCATCCAGAGCCTGTGCTCCACAACGGTAGAGGCCACAACAGTGAGAGGCCCGCGTACCGCCAAAAAAAAATCTTCCAACAAACAAAAGTCCAGGACCAGATCGCTTCACAGGCGAATTCTATCAAACATTTAGAGAAGAGCTAACACTGATCCTTTTCAAAATCCTCCAAAAAATTGCAGAGGGAGAAACACTCCCAAATTCATTCTATGAAGCAACCATCCTCTCTTACCAAAACCAGAAAAAGATATCACAGAAAAAGAAAACTATAGACCCATATCACTGATGAACATAGATGCAAAAATCCTCAACAAAATACTAGCAAACAGAATCCAACAAGACATTAAAAGGATCATACACCACGATCAAATGGGATTCATCCCAGGGATGCAAGGATTCTTCAATATATGCAAATCAATCAATGTGATACACCACATTAACAAATTAAGGAATAAAAACCATATGATCATCTCAATAGATGTAGAGAAAGCTTTTGACAAATTTCAACACTGATTTATGATAAAGACTCTCCAGAAAATGGGCATAGAGGGAAACTACCTCAACATAATAAGGGCCCTATATGACAAACCCACAGCAACCATCATTCTCAATGCTGAAAAACTGAAACCATTTCCTCTAAGAGCAGGAACAATATAAGGATGTCCACTTCCCAGTCTTATTCAACATAGTTTTGGAAGTACTAGCCACAGCAATCAGAGAAGAAAAGGAAATAAAAGGAATACAAATCGGAAAAGAAGTAAAACTGTCATTGTTTGCTGATGACATGATACTACACATAGAAAATCCTAAAGATGCCACCAGAAAACTACAGAACTAATCAATGAAATTGGGAAGGTTGCAGGATACAAAATTAATGCACAGAAATCTCTGGCATTCCTCTACACCAAGAGTGAAAAATCTGAAAGAGAAATTAAGGAAACACTCCCATTTACCACAGCAACAAAAAGAATAAAATACCTAGGAATAAACCTGCCTAAGGAGGTGAAAGACTTGTCCTCAGAAAACTATAAAACACTGATGAAAGAAATCAAAGATGACATAAATAGAGGGAGAAATATACCATGTTCTTGGATTGGAAGAATCAATATTGTGAATAAAAAAAAAAAAAAGTAAAAATATTGGATTTTTTCCAATAAACTAAGAGGATCATCTTTAGTTCTAAATTCCATCATAGAAACAAATGACAATGAAAACACAATGACCCAAAACCTATGGGATGCAGCAAAAGCAGTCCTAAGAAGGAAGTTTATAACAATTCAATCTCACCTCAAGAAACAAGAAAAATCTCAAATAAACAATCTAACCCTACACTTAAAACAACTAGAGAAAGAAGAATAAAGAAAACCCAAAGTCAGTAGAAGGAAAGAAATCATAAAGATCAGTGCAGAAATAAACGAAATAGAAATGAAGAAAACAATAGCAAAGATCAATAAAATTAAAAGCTGGTTCTTTGAGAAGATAAACAAAATTGATAAACACTTAGCCAGACTCATCAAGAAAAAAAGGGAGAGGACACAAATCAATAAAAATAGAAATGAAAAAGGAGAAATCACAACTGACACTGCAGGAATACAAAGGATTATAAGAGACTACTACAAACAACTAAATAAAATGCCAATAAAATGGACAACCATGAAGAAATGGACAAATTCTTGGAAAGGCACAAGACTGAACCAGGAAGAATTAGAAAATATTAACAGACCTGTCACAAGTAATGAAATTGAAACCGTAACTAAAAATCTTCCAACAGGGCTTCCCTGGTGGCGCAGTGGTTGAGAGTCCGCCTGCTGATGCAGGGGACACGGGTTCGTGCCCCGGTCCGGAAAGATCCCACATGCCGTGGAGTGGCTGGGCCTGTGAGCCATGGCCACTGAGCCTGCGCATCCAGAGCCTGTGCTCCACAACGGTAGAGGCCACAACAGTGAGAGGCCCGCGTACCGCCAAAAAAAAATCTTCCAACAAACAAAAGTCCAGGACCAGATCGCTTCACAGGCGAATTCTATCAAACATTTAGAGAAGAGCTAACACTGATCCTTTTCAAAATCCTCCAAAAAATTGCAGAGGGAGAAACACTCCCAAATTCATTCTATGAAGCAACCATCCTCTCTTACCAAAACCAGAAAAAGATATCACAGAAAAAGAAAACTATAGACCCATATCACTGATGAACATAGATGCAAAAATCCTCAACAAAATACTAGCAAACAGAATCCAACAAGACATTAAAAGGATCATACACCACGATCAAATGGGATTCATCCCAGGGATGCAAGGATTCTTCAATATATGCAAATCAATCAATGTGATACACCACATTAACAAATTAAGGAATAAAAACCATATGATCATCTCAATAGATGTAGAGAAAGCTTTTGACAAATTTCAACACTGATTTATGATAAAGACTCTCCAGAAAATGGGCATAGAGGGAAACTACCTCAACATAATAAGGGCCCTATATGACAAACCCACAGCAACCATCATTCTCAATGCTGAAAAACTGAAACCATTTCCTCTAAGAGCAGGAACAATATAAGGATGTCCACTTCCCAGTCTTATTCAACATAGTTTTGGAAGTACTAGCCACAGCAATCAGAGAAGAAAAGGAAATAAAAGGAATACAAATCGGAAAAGAAGTAAAACTGTCATTGTTTGCTGATGACATGATACTACACATAGAAAATCCTAAAGATGCCACCAGAAAACTACAGAACTAATCAATGAAATTGGGAAGGTTGCAGGATACAAAATTAATGCACAGAAATCTCTGGCATTCCTCTACACCAAGAGTGAAAAATCTGAAAGAGAAATTAAGGAAACACTCCCATTTACCACAGCAACAAAAAGAATAAAATACCTAGGAATAAACCTGCCTAAGGAGGTGAAAGACTTGTCCTCAGAAAACTATAAAACACTGATGAAAGAAATCAAAGATGACATAAATAGAGGGAGAAATATACCATGTTCTTGGATTGGAAGAATCAATATTGTGAAAATGACTATACTACCCAAAGCAATCTACAGATTCAATGCAATCTGTCTCAAACTAACAATGGGGTTCTTCACAGAATTAGAACAAAAAATTTTGCAATTCATAGGGAAACACAAAAGACCCCGAATAACCAAAGCAATATTGAGAAAGAAAACAGAGTTGGAGGAATCAGGCTCCCTGACTTCACACTATACCATAAAGCTACAGTAATCCAGACAGTATGGTACCGGCACAAAAACAGAAATATAGATCAATGGTACAGGATAGAATATGCAGAGATAAATCCACACACATATGGACACCTAATTTACGATAAAGGAGGCAAGAACATACAACGGAGAAAAGGCAGCCTCTTCAATAAGTGGTGCTGGGAAAATGGGACAGCTACATGTAAAAGAATGAAATTCGAACACTCCCTTACACGATACACAAAAATAAACTCCAAATGGATTACAGACTTAAATGTAAGACAAGACACTATAAAACTCTTAGATGAAAACAGGAAAAACACTCTTTCACATAAACCACAGCAAGATCTTTTTTGACCCACCTTCTAGAGTAATGGAAATAAAAACAAAAATAAACAAATGGGACTTAATTAAACTTAAAAGCTTTTGCACAACAAAGGAAATCATAAACAATACAAAAAGACAATCCTCAGAATAGGAGAAAATATTTGCAAGTGAAACAAAGGACAAAGTATTAATCTCCAAAATATACAAACAGCTCATGGAGCTCATTATCAAAAAAAGAAACAATCCAGTTAAAAAATGGGTGGAAGACCTAAATAGACATTTCACCAAGGAAGACATATAGATGGCCATGAGGCACATGAAAAGATGGTCAACATCACTAATTAATAGAGAAATGCAAATCAAAACTACAATGAGGTATCACCTCACACCAGTCAGAATGGCCATTATCAAAAAATCTAGAAACAATAAATGCTGGAAAGGGTGTGGTGAAAAGGGAACTCTCCTACACTGTTGGTGGAAATGTAAATTGATACAACCACTATGGAAGACAGTATGGAGGTTCCTTAAAAAACTAAAAATAGAACTACCATATGACCCAGCAATCCCATTACTGGGGATATACCCTGAGAAAACCATAATGCAAAAAGAGACATGTACCACAATGTTCATTGCAGCACTATTTACAATAGCCAGGACATGGAAGCAACCTAAATGTCCATCGACAGATGAATGGATAAAGAAGATGTGGCACATATATACAATGGAATATTACTCAGCCATAAAAAGAAAATGAAATTGAGTTATTTGTAGTGAGGTGGATGGACCTAGAGTCTGTCATACAGAGTGAAGTAAGTCAGAAATAGAGAAACAAATACCATACACTAACGCATATATATGGAATCTAAAAAAAAGAAGAAAATGGTACTGATGAACTTAGTTGCAGGGCAGGAATAAAGATGTAGACATAGAGAATGAACTTGAAGACACGGGGTGGGAGGGGGAAGCTGGGGTGAAGTGAGAGTAGCGTTGGCATATATACACTACCGAATGTAAAATAGTTAGCTAGTGGGAAGCAGCAGCATAGCATAGGGAGATCAGCTCAGTGCTTTGTGATGACCAAGAGGGGTGGGACAGGGAGGATGGGAGGGAGGTTCAAGAAGGAGGGGATGTGGGGACATATGTATTCATATGGCTGATTCACTAGTTGTACAACAGAAACTATCATAGTATTGTGAAGCAATTATACTCCAATAAAGATTTATTTTAAAAAAATTTACCAGAGAAGATATATGCGATGGCAAAGAACTACACCAAAAGTTGCTCAATATCATTAATCATTAGGGAAATGCAAATTTAAATCATAACAATACACCCACTAAAATGTCTAAAATTAGAAAGATTGACAATACCTGGTGCTGGTAAAGATGTGGAAAAATTGGAACCCTCATACTGCTGATGGGAATGTAAAATATGACAATCACTTTGGAAAATAATTTTGCAGTTATTCATATAGTTAAATATACATTTGCCCACCATATGACCCTGCCATTCCACTCTTAGGTATTTAGGCAAGAGAAATGAAATTTTATGCCTACACAAATACTTTTACATAAATGTTCTTAGCAGCGTTATTTATAATAGTGAAAACTGGAAATAATGCAAATTTCCATGACACATGATTGGGAAAAACCATTTGTGACATAACTATAAAATGAAATACTACACATAAGATGGAATGTAATAGTGATATATATACACAACAACTTGAATGAATCTCAAAAATATTACACTGAGCAGAAACCTGACTAAAAAATACAAATACTAAAAAAAAAACCCAAAAACTAAAATATCGTTCTTATGATATTATAGAAAAGCCAAAGCTAATCACTGTGACAAAAGATACATTAGTGGTTCCAGAGTGGGTGTCAGGGCTAGGGTTAGAGGGAAGAAATGGACAGTAGGAGAGCAGGATAACACTTTTGAGGTGATGGATATAGTCTTTATCTTAAGTGTTGTGGTAGTTACTCAGGTGTGTACATTATTCTAAATGCATTTAAATGTACATTTGAAATTAGTACATTTTATGTAAATTACAGAACAGTAAACTCGATTTTTAAAAATAGTGCTACAACAGGAGAAAGGACAAACTTGATCCCATCCATTCAACCCAGTCTCTACATGAACCAGAGAGATCTCTGAAAAATATGAAAATTGTTTTATGCTTAAAATCCATCAAACACTCTTCACTGTCCTCAGGATAGAGTACCAACATTTTAGCATGGAATACAAGGTCCTTGACTATCTGGCTCTCCCCAAATCTGCTGATTTCACCCTAATTTTCCAGATCACTTTCAGTTCTCTAGACACACTAAGCTCTAATTTACATCCACATCATTGTACATGTTATTCTATCCACCCAGAGCCCTTTTCCCCTTCTCAAGCCAAGGTTGAATGTTACTTTCTTCCCTCTTTGAGCACTGAGCTATGAGGTCTGTGAGTGCCTGACCCACAGCAGCTCCTCAAAAATGTTGAATGAATGAAAACCTAGATATAGGAATTTGGAGGTCGCTGAAAACAAACAGGATGATTTGCTTTTTCCAGAAAAATTTACTAGAAACATTATAATTCCCTGCATGATATTTAGCATTTCAACTTTGGGTTCAACCGAAAATACAGTATTCTGAAAAGTAAAACCAGTAATACTATAATCTCTTGTTTTATCCAAGGTTTAGTTGCATTTTACAAGTATAATCCTATTTAGTGGGAATAAGAGTCAGAGGCCCAGCTTTTATGAATATCCTTTATTTAGACAGCAAGAAATACCCCCTAGAAACAGACTTGAAATATTCTTCTACCTGGGGTGCAGGGCAGCAGAGCAAGGAGCATCTGGATCATTTTCAAGGCACTTTATGGCTTATGGAGAACTTTTGCGGAGTTACCTTAATCAATAGTTACAAAATCATTGTGATGTAGATAGCCAAGTATTAATCCTTATTTTTTTTCGTAAGAGAATTCAAAGACCCAAGGAGGTTAAGTGATTTTCCTATATACATACTGGAAGGCCTAGAAATGGAACTATGGTCTTCTGACTTTCCATAATTCCATTTTGCTAATAATGACAGAAAAGGAATCATATTAGTAATTTAGGGAGAACTCATGTGCAGTTTGTGAACCTTTAAACCATTTAGCATACAGTTTCTTGGGTGGAGATCATCCTACCCCATTCTGGAAAAGACACAAAGGTTGGAGTAATATGTTCCACACTACTTACTGGCTGAGTTGCCTTGGGCAAGCCACTTACACTTACTAAATACCAGCTTCCTCCTAAGCAAAATTGGGAATATAATAGCAGAGATGCCATAGAATCATTGTGAGAACTCCCATATATAATGCATGTAAATAAACTATTAAAATACACGTTGCATAAAGTTAGCTTTTGAAATTATAATTGCCTGGTGAGGGGAGTCAGTTACAGTGACCTCTGTAGAACACTGGGTATGAGAAGAAGCTGTAGAAAATCAGGATCACTTTTTTCATGTGAGAGCATTAAGCAATCACTAGATGGGCACTAGATGTGATCAATAGATCTACAGGTGATGAAATCTCAGTCAGATCAGGGAGCTGCAATGGAATAAAATTCCTGGCAGGACAATTTACTGTGAATGCAGGAATGGAGCTCGAAGGAGTTTTCTGAAAGAAATAATTATAATCCTCCCCAAATCAGAGATTTTGACAATTGGCTTTTGCAATCTCTTTGCATATGGCTTCTGTTCTCATTACCTAAACGCCACCAAAGACTGTTGACATTTCATTGTTGTTTTCTTTGTTGCAGAAGAATTGTTTTGTCATTATAGAAAAAAATATACAGAACAAGAGTCTCATAATCTCTCTATCCGTATATAAAATTAATATTTTTGTATATGTTCTTTCTCTCTTTTGCTCAGATATTTCAAAAATAGAGATTCATGGGCTTCTCTGGTGGTGCAGTGGTTGAGAGTCCGCCTGCCGATGCAGGGGACACGGGTTCGTGCCCCGGTCCGGGAGGATCCCACATGCCACGGAGCGGCTGGGCCCGTGAGCCATGGCCGCTGAGCCTGCGCGTCCGGAGCCTGTGCTCCGCAACGGGAGAGGCCACAACAGTGAGAGGCCCGTGCATCACAAAAAAAAAAAAAAAAAAAAAAATATAGAGATTCACCAGTGACTTTAGTCATGAAATCCAAGTGACTTTCTTGAATCTCCAATCTCTCTAAAACTTTAACCCTCCCTTCATTCTTCATAAATTAGTCTTCCTTTGATTTAACACCTAATAGTAAACTTACCTACTTCTCCAAACTTAAAATTCAATATGTCTTAAAATGAAATATTCTGTCCCAAATGCTCTTTTCCTCTCCTGTGTCTTTTTCTTCTGTTAATAGCATCACCTCGTCCTTTTTCCTTTCCCATTGCCTGTATCCAGTTACCAAGTTCTCCACCACTCTCTCCCACCTCACCTCTCCTTTATTTCAGTGGCATTATCTTAGTTGAGGCCCTTGTTACCAAATTCCCTGACATTTGTAAGAAGATTCTCTTTTTACTATTTCCAGGCTCTCTCCAATTCAGACTGAGCTCCTCAGTCAGATTCACCCTTTACAACATAATTCTGATAATTTTATCTCTATTTAAAACCTGCAATGACCAAGAAAAGCCCTAACTCTTCGGCATGGGCACACCAGGCCCTTACCATCTGGTTTCAGCTGCCTGCTTCACTGCTTTCCACGCATCCCCTTCACTTACTTTATTCCCCAGAAAGACCAGACTCCTACATACTTCCTACACGCTCTCCACATGGTCCTACTCCAGGCTTTCTTCCCACTGTTTATTTCGCATTCAAGTCTTGGTTTGCCCCATATCCACATGTTGAAATACTACCTACCTTGCATGGCTCAGACTAAATGACGTCTCTACAAAGGACATTATGATGCTTTCATTTGGAAAATACTCTCATTTTCCTTTGTCTCCCTGTGGTGAGTTCTTGCTAACTTTCTATAGAACTTGTCCCTTTCTGTTTTGCATCACAAATAATTAAGTGCATAAAGTCCATCTGGACACACTGAGGAAAGTTGTTTCTTTACATGTGAATCCTCCATAATGTACAGTAACTTGTTCATGGTCAGGATTCATTAAACACTCACTGAATGAATGAATGAATGAATGAATATCTGACTTGAGCCGATGTGGAGTTAATAATTAGACTATGTCTATGATTTTCATAATCAGAGCATCTTAATTTCAATATGCTTAGTAATAAAGGAAAAAAGACAAGTGTGTATTTCAGTGTTGATGTAGTATTTCTGCTACAGATGAGCATGTATTTCTGCTCTATTATAGTAGATCTAATAAGGAAATGCATAAAAGATAAGAGGATAGGCTATTAATTACCAAGAGTCTTTGGAGAAGAGTTCTCTGCTTTATTTCATTAGTGATGTCAGTGAGAAATTATGCAAAGGATGTGTTGATGAGAATTAGTCTCTATAGGGTTATCCCGAAGCACTTTTACATCACAATACTGTAGAGATCGTATAAAGACTGTACCAGTTATATAACAAGAAATGAGTCTCTGTTAAAGAAGCCATTCTCCACAAAGCATAAACTGCCTTACATTATGACGGCATTAGACTAAAACTTCATTTGGAAGGATTTTGTGCCCAACATGTTTTCAGGTGTGAAAGCTCTGTATTCCTAATATTTTTTGACCCTTTTTCTAGGTAAGGTTTTGAGTCAATAGATAGATGAGCTCCCTAAAATATAACCTGAACTTTGGAGTATAAAAGCATTTACTCTAAGGATTATGCAAGCAATAATGAATAACCTGGTTTAATACTGAAAAATACAAGAATATGAAGTCTTACAGTTTTTTTCAAATTCCCAAAGCTGTGAGCTGAGAATACAGGGCAGCAATAAGCGTTCTAATATCTGGCAATTCCCCTACCACTCCTGGTCCTTCATTGCAATCGACTGATGAAATGACACATGTTCTAACTCTTACTTCTCTCCTGTCTCTTCACATATCTGCAGGCTTTCTATATTGATGGAGTTGCTATGGAATCAGCATGAGTTCTGGGCTTCAAGGATATGTATGGGATAGAAGAGGGAGAACTGTCTGAATATATATCACACTAAATAAAAATGTTTTTACTGGGAAACTTTTCTAGGAACCCAACAGAAGAAATAGTCATAGGCTAAAGATAATTTTAACAGGAAGTGACTTCTCTCTCAGTCTTTTAGTTTTTTTCCTATATAAATTACCCTAGGATTCCATGTGCTTTGATTGTTGTCAAAGTGAACTTCTTAATAAAGAGCCCCTTTGGCTATATTGGCTGACATTTTCTAAAACCTCATGAATTGGCATTTTATTCTAACAAGGATATAATAAACATTTAAATTTCTTTAAGGTCATGGAATAGAATTTAGGCATTTGGATTAAAATTATGCTGCTAAAATCTTGCATGTCTTGAAAAAATTTTAAAAGCAAAACCAATGTTCTAAAGTAATCCAATGTTTAATAATTCTGCATCAATTTATTTTCACTTCTAGCGGCTTTGGAGATTTGATTTTAATCAAGATGATGCTTACGCACATTTGGAAAAGAAATACAATAACACTCTGATATAATCATGATCATTTATATATTCCAAATAGCCCATCTGGCCAGAAAGAAAGTGGCAGAATCTATAAGGCAGTGTGTAGGGTTGCTTCATGCTAAGCTTAGCACTGTTGGAATCTATTACAGGTCATAAGCCAAATAAATACAAAGGCGGATTGAAGCTTCTTTTGTCTAACACTGGTCAAGATTAATCTTGTTAATATGCCAGTTTCTGAATGAATATCAAATAAAAGTTTAAAGGTCCACATACTCACTTGTAACCAGGGAAAGGTAATGTAAAAATGTCATGTTTTATTCACCAAAAGATGAAAATGAATGAGAAAAGAATGAAGATATCTGATTTTGGCAAGAGTGCAGAAAAATTATATTCCCAGGAATCTTGGTGGTAGACTAAATTGATATGGCCCATTTGGAATTTTTAAAAAAGGTATAAACATTTAAAATGTATTCCCTGTAAGCAGGAAATTCCATATCTGTAACCTTACCCTGCTGAAATATGTGCTAAAAGAGTAGGATTAATAACGAACATTGATTGAGTGCTCTGTATTCTCCAGCATTGTTCTAAGTGCTTTACAAACATTAGCTCATTTTATTATCACCATAACTCCATGGGGTAGATACTATTATTATCAAGAAACTGAGGCCCAGAGCAATGAACTGTGTGCTCAAGGGCATACAGTAGTGGAGTCAAGACTCCAACACTGGACCCAGCATTCTTAACCATTACATCTCATTGCTTCTCTCGGTAGAGCTACATGTGTTGCACGTGACACAAAAGGCTACTCATTGCAGCAGTATTTGTAATAGAAAAAAACTGGAACCATCAACAGGAAAATTATTAATGAATTACAGGTATTTCCAACTTTAAACTTCTGCCAAACTTCCATCTGACACAAACCTACAGAAATGCTTGAAATATATAATAATTTTTTTTTCTTTTTTTTTACTTTAGGTGCCGATGGTTGTGTTTATCTTATGCGTCAGCCCTTGGTGCATTATTATCAGTGGTCTCCACGTGGCACGGTTCTTGTTTTGTTCATTAGTTTTCTTTTTCCTCTCTCATCTTTCCTCTGTTTCTTCGTCCCTCTCCATGCATTTGTTGCACAGACTGTAGTTGGTGTGTTCTTACAAAAGATGGATTGTTGTTCGTATGCATATTTTAATGCACACAAAAGAACTATGCTATATATCTTGTTGTGATTTCTACTTTATTCACCTAGCAATATATTTTCAAGATGTATCCAAGTCACTGTGTATATAATTAATCTGTTGCTTGTACTGATGCATGTACTACAAGGTGAGCAGCAACACAGTTTAGCATCTACTTCTCTCGTGGTGGATGCCTGATTGGTGCAATTTCCCGCCAACAAAAATAGCACCCTGCTGAGCTTTCTCACACACGTCTTCTTTCGGATCCACTGAGCATTTCTTTGGACTGTACACACAGGAACAGAACTGTTGGGTCTCACAGAGTAGGTGAAAACTTCTTGTACAATAACTAAGTACTGCCAGACTGTTCTGTAGAACACCTCCACCAATGTTCTCCTTCAGCAGAAGTACATGAATGAATATTCGTAAGGCCTCATACCCCACCCACACCTGCCATTATCCAATGTTCTTATTTTTGTCAGTCTAATAGCAGTGACATGATACCTCACTGCTTTAGTTTCATCCTGAAAATCAAATTAAACATATCTAAACTTTAAAAAGTAGAAACAGGAGACTTGGTGGTACAAAAAATAAAAGGGGAGCCCAAAGTCAATGCGGACATTCTGTCGCTCCATCATAAATTGGATGCATCTATAGGCCTACTCCTATATGAAGATATGACCTTGAGTTTCACGAGATTCTTGCATACAGCTGAGATCCTGTGTCCTAGTCTGAGTTTTTCCAGAAGCAGGATGTGAGACAAAAATTTAAGTGCAAATAGTGTACGTAATATAGAAGTGGAAGGCAGGCATTATAGGACACATTCATTAGCCAGCCATTATGGTGTACAACTGGGGATTAAATCTGCAGGGAAACACATATGTTAGAATGACCCCACCCAAAGGGCAAGGGACTGGGAAATATATATACAAATGCCAGCGAATTATTGATTGAGAGCTGCTCCTTCTAGAAGTGTTAACTCCTCTGCACTTCAGGGCTGCCTGTGTAATAGGCATGGAGATGCAGATACAGTCATTGAAGTCAGCAAGAATAAGATGCATAGGACACGGATACAATCTCCTCGCACCACTCTGATTCGTTTGACCCAACATTGAGTTTCCTCCATTCTCTCATTGCTTCTTCCAAGTGCCATCCAGTTACAATTTCTCAAAATAAATTTACAACGGGTTTAGTGAGGAGAGTTACAGTTGATCCTAAGGCCATGACTGATAGACATTATCTGCCTTTTCTACCATTCATTCAAGACTTTCCTACCCCTTGGCTAGCGCTTGTGTTCATGACCACTGCCAGCCCCATGGAGTAACCTGGACCTTCCTGCCTGAGTGGTTGAGGACCAAGTTACCTTGGTTTTGTCAGGCTAGAGTTGCTGCAATTTCCCCTCTAAGATTGTGACTGGAAAAGGGAAGCACCAGAAAGAATTTTCTGAGTTCCAGATCCACGTATGCCTTCCTGTCCCTATTATGAGCAGCAAGGCTACCTCCTCACGATAATCAGAGTGGATTACCTCTGCCAGGAGAGCAGTTCCTTTCTTTTTCTGTGTGTTTGTTGTGTTGAAGAGCTCAAAATGACAGGCAGAAGCCATAACGTTAGGTTTAATGAAACCTTTACTATGTCTTCTGGGACAATCATTACTCTTCTGGGAACAAAGACCCCAGTAGAGTCTGAAATTATCGGGGAGGGGATAGGAAGTAAAAGTTCCCCAAGTGAGCAGGGTCACTCCTATGCCCATTGTTGGGTCCTAGATCTATATAGTGGTAGAGTGAATACTATATAATTACCATTGGTTAAAAGTGTAAATTTTATCTTGATAAATTAAAGCTGTTTATACCCTATGACCAGTGATTCTGGATGATGAGGTATTACAAACCCTAGGATATGTTTACAAGGAGACCCAAGAAACTCATTGCAGCATGGCCTGTATTAGTGAAAGATTGGAAATAATATGAAAGAAAAGTGATAACAGCAGTATCATCAAAGTCCTTACTTCCCCAATCTTGGTTTTTAACTTCTTCTATTATTACCAATTCCTGCCATAAAAGATTTATGTAAGAATTTGATACATTGGTTGTAAAATGCCTAGCATAGTGCTTGGAGAACAGTAGGCACTCAATAACTAGTAGGTTTTTTAAGGTTTTTGTTATTACCTAGAATGACAATATACTCTGTGACTGAAAACACACAAAAAAACAGAAGTGAATTTAAAATAATACAAGAATCAGAGATCTTATGTTCCTTGTGAGAATCTCTAGCTCCCTCCGAGAGCCGTGTTTCATTTATCATATACTCAACTTAGAATTAGATGTGGGGAAAACCTTAGATGATTAGATGTCCCCCATTTACTAGGGCTCAGTGTAGTTTTAAGTTGTATAGCCTATGAAATTTGCAGAGTTGAAGCTTGTGTGATTGGGTGTGAACTTTGTTCATTATGGAGGTGCCGGAGGATGCTTTCTTTTAATGCAAAGCAGAGAGAGGCTCCAAGGTTTCCTGTGCCTGTGGAGGCTTGAGTCTCTTGCTAGGAAGAGCAGTACAACACAAATGAGGTTTCCAGCTGGTGCCTGAAAAACAATCCCTTGAGCGGATTCTCAGGAGGAAGCTTTACTGATGACTGAGTAGGGTGTCCCTGAGACAGAGGAAAAAGGCTCTGGAAACAGAAATTTAGGAAGCCTCATTATAGTCAACTGAAGCTGTGACTTAACAAAAATCTGAAAGCCTCTGATCACGGACATTTTAGTGCTTGATGTTTCTGGGGTGACCAAAACGGCCTTTTAAAGACCACCAATTTCTAATAAATCCCCAGACAATTCCTTTTCCATCCTTAATGTCCACCCTGGTATTCCTATCTGTAAAGCCCCACTCCCTAAAATTACTTTTCTGATGACCCCATCCTCATTTATATTTTACAACGGACTATATTCAGGATTATTCCTAAGTATTCACTGGTTTTAGTTGGTTAATGGACTCCACAGTAAATCCGTGACTAAAAATAGCTCTCCCCTCGAATGCCAGCCGAGGCAAAATGTGAGTCTTTCTTTATCATGACCAGTCTTATAGAGACATTTATTTTTATTATCTCAAAATTGGTCTGTCCTCTTCTGCTCTCTCATGACAGTTCTTTAACCACCGACACTGGCAAGACATAGAAAAAGATGCTTCTCAGGAAGACAGACTTAGTGCCGGTGCCATTAGACCAACAGGCCAGGATTATAGGATAGGAGGAAATACTTTTCTTTTGCTTGCTTATCTATATTTCATTGGTTGTTCTCACAACACATGTATCAATATTATAAAAAGAAAAAACAGCCTTTTGAAAATATTTCAAAGATAAACTGCTTCTTTCCTTCACAATTCAGTCTATCATAAAATAAAGAGCAATCTCATATTTTAAAATTTCTCTGCTGTTTTCAGCTCCTGATTGGTTATATTTCAAAACAACAAAAGATGGAATTCCCTTCTTCAGATATCACTTCCAAATAATTCAATTATCCTCACTTCTGGTTGTTTTGGTATGATGTTGATAAACACCAAGCGCATATTAGTATTTTAGCATTGTCCACAATACAACAAAAACCTGAGGGATGCAAAGTTTCAGCATAACAAGTCAAATCATCTGTGCACAATTACTAAAAAAACACTACCTGGCTGGCGGGATATTTCACTATCTAGTAATGATTTTGATTTTGTTGATAGAGATCTCTTTCTATGCTTTAGGGGGAAGAACTGGCTTTGGTAATCTAAATACTGAAAACTGAATAATAAGTATTTTAATTTTTGAAAGTACCAATACCTCCGTTGTCATCAAAAAAGTGTGATAAAGTCTTCTATATACAATAAAAATTATTTATGGTGTTTCTCTCATCAAAGGGCATTTCTGTATCTTTCTGTGACAATTATCTAAGGCTGTATTTAAGTACCTGACAATTAAAATAAAAACTATTAAGATGGTAATTTATACTTTTCTCTATTTCTTTTTTCTTTACCACTTATTTATTTCCAAGTAACCCTATCATTATGAAAGAAACAAATGATGAAATTTATTATGTTTCAAGGTTCCCAGAGGAGGGAAGCCTTCAACTGAAACCAGAGAATTCATAGCAAATATATGAGAAGGTACACTTAATGTAGAGGTCTGCAATTGCTCAGAGAGCTTCGGTAAATAAATATGATTTATTTATTTATAAATATAAATATGAAGGCATATTTAAAGAATTAAGAATCTCTAAAGAATTAAGATCTTAGCAAATCTCACCAGATGCACGACAGAACCTAGTCATCCACTTTAAATTGGGAGCTTTTAACTCTACTCAGTCTGTAAAACATTCAACATGGTGCCATGTGTACAGACATTCCTTTAAAAAATACATTTCAATGGTGACAGTTAACATTATTTTTAGCTTTGCATAACAGCTGCAGACTATAATTAAGGCAACTAAAATTTGTAGATGACATTAGCCCTTGATAATACAATATTTTATATTTGTCGCACAAACTGTTGTTCAGAGTCCAGAGCCTGCACTCAGGACTCTTCATGTATTAGTGGGATTTGGGTTAATACTATTTCCAGGAATTATTCCTAGTAGCACATGCGAGCTGCAATATCCAGGAATCAACGTCTAAAGGTTTAGAGGCCCCGCTGCAGAGATTCTTTCCCTGGATACTTCTTGCTTTACTATATTTCCCAGATGATTAATTTCACACTCTTCCAAGAGCTGCTGTTGCTGTAATCTCTTCCGATCTATTTCTTTTTTTCCGATCTATTTTTGATCATCACTTCATTGACTTTTTAACTGGAATGTTTTAAATCCCCATGACAGCTACCATAGCATCTTTTTCATAATCCTGCCGACTTCTCATAAAATTTTAAAAGTCTTCCATTGGTGGATATTTCAGAATCATTGAAAATGGAAAGAGAATAGAATACAATTGACTCAAAAAGAAAGTACAGTCTTTAGTGAAACAATGTGAATTGTTGGAATTAGAGATCTGTTAAGAACATTAATAATCAGAAAATGGATAGGAGGGGAGAAAGAAAGACAAAAACTAGGGAGGAAAAAATGGAGGGAAAAAGCCCTAAAAGTGGCTTTGGGAAATGCTTAAAAGAGCAAAATGAAGGCTATTCAGACTCGGAGTAAGAGGTTCTGGTTCCAGGTGCATCTTCCAATCTCACCTGGTCAAATCCAAGGACATCAATTCACCTCTCCCAATGCTCCGACTCCTCTAATCTAATGCAAAATAAGTCTGTTGGGAAAAATAACCTTCAAGGTTTCTTCCAACTTCAATATTTTTGTGGAAAAGGTAAATGATTAAACACCAAAAACAGATCATATCTTTTAAGACTTGCCTCCTTGGTAACAGCATGAAATTCATTTTTTGCCTTCTATACAATCATGTCACTTAAAACATTATATGTCAAAGGCAAATTCATCTAACACCCTAGGGATATTTTCTGTCTGTTCTCTTTTTTAGTGATATTCTGTGTTCACTGGAATTTGGATTTTTTTTCCCTTTTAATCTACTTTTCTTTGAACTCAGACACTCAACTTGATGTTTCTGCTGTTCTCCAGAGTAAGAGAACTGTAGGGAAGTTTATGTTGAGTAACAGAAAGCATCTAAAGCCTTAGAGGCCCCACGGAAGAACATTCTCGCTGGATACTTCTTGCTTTACTTTATTTTTTCTAGAAGACTATGACCTCAAATTCTATTCACCACTGACTACTCTTTCTAAAACTAGGCTTATGCTGAAGACATGAAACCTCAATTACAGTTCTTAACCACTTTTGTCACAAGTCCTTGATTCCACAAAAGCTTCTTCTTGCAAGTAATTTTCTCTATGACTTTTCTTCACACTCAAATAAGCATTCTCAATGAAAGATCTTGTTCTTCCAATTTTCTGCCAAATCCTTCACTTTATCTAATTGCTTGTGGATATTTGACAGGCTTGCTACTATGAAGTGATACAGCAATAAAAAAAAAAAAGAATATATAAATCATCATTCCTCAGGCCCCATTAATATCTTAACTTCCAGCCACCAGGCAGTCTTCTGAGATGGATAAAGTTTGAGAAGTAGGCAAATATAGTCTTCATTGATGCTTCCAGCCCCTTACAGAAGCCCTTTTTATGGATGGTGTGGCCGGTGTTAAGTATGTAGAGCATAGATTCCTTGGGTGTCTTTTGATAGGGTTGCCTAGGCATCTCCAACGTGCCATCACATTCAACACTTTAGATGGACAGTGGTGCAGGGGCGCCTATGCCCCCAGCCAGATCTGCTCCCTTCAAGTCTCCAGAATTGTGAGCTCTACCTTGCACCGTTCTCCACTCAGAATCCTCCGTGTGGTTTGGAGACTCTCCCATAGCATCTGACTCTGCTCTTGACCCTGTGTCCTGAAATACTTCTGCCGTTTGACTGCTTCGATCCCTAGTTTAAATGTAGAAAACTTAGAAGTGAGTCAAAAGGACAGCCTACATCATCACAGAATGTTAGAACTGAAAAGCGTCCTAGGGGGCATCAAGGTCACACAATTCCATTTTAGAAATGAGAAACTAGCTTCAAAGAGAGTAAGTAACTGTCCTCATGGGAAGCAGAGCTGGTAAATGGCCAAGATGAGGCTTATACACGTGACTTCTGATACCAAACTCAGGGCCGCTGCCACTTTGCTGTGGTGAATTAGATGGGCATTTCATGCACCTTGATGTAGTCAATGGGTAAGAAATCTGGGACAGAAGAGGCCCCTAAAATGCCCCTACGTTCATATATACCAGTGGCACCTGCCACTCTCAGCCACAATATGGAAAGTGGCTTATAAACTACAAAATCCATGCAAATTCAAGATAAAGTTTTCAACATCACCTTCCTTCATATGAGACTATCCCCGGGAGGCACGGACAGTCATTTTTCTCCAACTTTGATAAGCAGTGACCTGGTCTCTCCTCTTTTGGAAGATGATTTCTAAAGTTCTGCTGCACGCATCATAAAAATCCCCTGGGATAGAAAACTTAAACAGAATTTTATTCTTTGTCGACTGGGGTGTACATGAGCAGAGTTAATATAACTTAAAAATGGCAAAATCAATGCAGCTTTGAGGGTAAATACCAATAGTAATAGAGCTCCTTGCTTTCTGAACTGGTATTTGGTCTCATCTGTCTACACTTCTAATTCTGAGCATGCCATTTACAAATGAGTATTTTAAGTCAAGAGGATAGACTGACTTAGAAAAGTAGAACAGAAAGACTGGAAGTTGCTTTTCATCTGCTTTGAAACCACTGTTCCTATTATTGGTGGGTTGATTGTCTCATTCTGGTATGCACAGGACTCTGTTTCCTTATCCTGGTAAGTTGCTGCTATTATAAACGATTTCTCTTTTGTTCTGACAGCTTGAAAGCTACTGTACCCATTTAAAGAGTTATGAGTCTTTCTAAGCTGAATTCCAGAGTGATTATGATACTGCTGCTGTCATTGCCAAGTGTAAATTACATGGTCATAAATGAAAGCCTATCACGGCAGCATCTGGGCAGCACAGCCTCTGTCTTTGGGAACTGCTACCGCTTAAGTCAGTGTGCAGGGAGGTTTATAAGATGTAATAGTGATGCTTTCCCAAGGCAGAGTTTGTGCTGTTCTGAAATGCTGCTGTGTCCTTTGGCACCTGTTGATGTGTGCCGTGAACACCAGGCAGGCCTCACAAGCACCAGAAGTGGTAAAGAAATCAACATCCATCTTTATTTAAGGATAAATAGAGAATATTTATAGAAAACTTATCTGCAACTGCCCTTTGTTTAGGCCTAGGGGAGATGGCGATATTCAAGTTCATCTGAAGTCAGAAAAAAAGTTTCCCAGAAATCTCACACCCTTATTCTTTTTTTTTTTTCCGGTACGTGGGCCTCTCACTGCTGTGGCCTCTCCCGTTGCGGAGCACAGGCTCTGGACGCGCAGGCTCAGCGGCCATGGCTCACGGGCCCAGCAGCTCCGCGGCATGTGGGATCTTCCCGGACCGGGGCACGAACCCGTGTCCCCTGCATCGGCAGGCGGACTCTCAACCACTGCACCACCAGGGAAGCCCCTTATTCTAAAGCCATCCTTCCTCGGGTTTGCTTCCTTGCCTTGCTCCTCTCAGCTCCTAGGCCTTAATATATGATGAATCTTCTTCAGTGCTCTCTCCCTTGTTTCCACAATTTCTCTCTTAATTTTAAAACAAAAAGGAAGGTGTGATGGGAGATGGTAGAAGACATTGGAAACGTCATGGAAAAGAACATTGAGCTCATACTTTGTGCCAGAGCCAGTCACATCATTTTATTTAATATCCAAATCAAATTGAGATGGTTATCAAGCTCCTTATAAACTGCAGGAAACTGAGACTCACAGGACTTAAATAACTAATCAATGGACTTATATTAGTAAGTTACAGATTTTGAACCCAAAGTCCATACTCTTCTCCCTATGATATCATTGTGTCAGGTGATCCCTAAAAGGTTTCTACTGGTGGAGTAAAGAGTTGGGTTTATTTTCAAAATATTACACGGCATAAATTAAAGAATAAGCATTATAGGGGAAAGGAAACACTCACAAGGCCAGAGTCAACAAACCAGAGATACAGGAAGCCTTCTAGTCTCCCTGTCTCTCTATGGAGAGACATGCCAGGTCAGGGAGTCTGCATCACATAGTGTGGGTTTTATTCCAGTCGAAGGACTTGGGGGCATCTCTTTTTATATGTATGAAAAAAATCACTTCATTAGTGAAGGAATACATTGTTTGACCCCAGGCAGTCTGAATTTTGAGTTTTAGACTTTTACAATTGTGTTCTGGGATTACCAGCTGCCTAATATCAAAGACCTTGAGCAGACCGTGCGCAAAATTTGGTGCTCATGCACGGGGTGCAGAGCCCTGCTTGGGGAGGAAAGCTTCAATTCCAGAGTAAGCTGAAACTGGGCACTGTCCCTCTGCCTGGGAAAAGGGGAGTCACCCAGTACTCAGCTAGTGTGTGACCCAGGCAAACTGGAATGAGCCCCTAGTGCAGTTTTCATATGATCCTGGTCAAAACATGCTACCTGAAATATGGGCAGCTATAAAATGTCCTCTCATCTCCAAAGATCAGACTCTGTGATGAGTTAAGATACCTAACTGCTGTATTGCTTTTGAAAGCTGCTGTTATTATCATGGGGCTGACAGAAAGTCATCCAAGAGTTGAATATAGGTATCTGTAGAATTCCTATTTTAAGTGATTACATTGCTTTACAAATGTTAGCTTTTGTTCCTCTTCTCCCCCTCACCACTCAAGTAAGGGAAATAAGGCTAGAAGCACGATGCATCCTTGCCCTGGGGCTTCTGCAACCAAACGGGAGGTAATGCCAAGACGAGCACTAGACTAGGCTTTTCTCATTTTCCATCCCGGCGCTTATCCTCCTGCCAGGAATGTGACTAGAGTGTTAAATTTAGAAGCACTGACTTAGGAAGGAATTTAAACAGAAGTTCAAACATATCTGTGGCAGTTCTAATTTACAGTTTGTCGTCGGCAGTATGCAGATTTGGGGAATTAAGGGATTTGGCAAGATACTCACTTTCCCTGCCTCTTCTCACTATAATTCAACTCAATGCAACAAATATTTCTTAAGCACCTACAAAAAGGGCACTGTGCTGAGTACATTGGGAAATACATGAGTATGACAATTCTTACCATCCAAAAACTTTATACCTGGATGCATCCATCTCATTGTGTACCTTGGGCAGTACTGACTGCAAGAGTATCCAACAAGATGTACGCAATCATGTTTGTAAGCTGCTCAGAAGAGGATCCCGAGCCACGGGTAACAAATGCATACTTTTTATTCATGGTGGTGATGATTTTAACAATGAAGACAAATTAAACAGGAAGGCAAATTAGCATGTCTTCTTTAGTCAAGGAGTGTGAGCATTGCATTTTCTGAAGAAGGGACTCTCTTGTTTCCTGGTAGGCTACGGGAAATTGGAGGTAAATGCCTCAAGTTTATTGCTGCTTCAGTATCCTTGTCATGAGATTTTCCAGAAAGTCTCCCCTGGACAAACGAGTACTTCTATTTTCAGAGGCTTTTCTGGTGGCAAACCTACCTTGACTTTCTTTCTTTTCTTTTTTTTTTTTTAATTGAAGTACAGTTGATTTACAATATTGTGTTAGTTTCAGGTGTACAGCAAAGTGATTCAGTTATACATACATTTTTAAGATTATTTTCCATTATAGGTTATTACAGGATATTGAATAAAGTTCCCTGTGTTATATAGTAAATCTTTGTTGCTTATCTATTATATATATATTAGTTTATATCTGCTAATCCCATATTCCTAATTTACCCCTCCCCTGTCCTTTCCCCTTTGGTAACCATAAGTTTGTTTTCTATGTCTGTGAGTCTGTTTCTCACAGATTCATTTGTATTACTTTTTAGATTCCAGATATAAGTGATATGATATAATATTTGTCTTTCTCTGTAAATCTACCCTGACTTTCTGAATGAAGTACAAATTCATACATGCTGGGAAAAAAAGTACATAGTGGGAAAAAAAAGAAGCAATTATTTTATCATCATAATAATTGTCTGTCTGCCCCTAAGTCTCAGATGCATATTTTAAGGGCACTCTTTTAATCATACCTTAACTATGACTTTGATTTCCAATCACTCATAAAACAGAAAATGTCAGAGGTATTTTGGGTGTTCAGCATTTTAAAAGCAGTAAATTATTTATTTCTTAACACAAATTAAGGATTTTTGAGGAGAAAAGTGGATGTAGAAAGGGACAAGCTATAAATCCAGAACTAAAACGGACCCAGAAATAGAGCTCAATGCATGGAGACACAAATCAGAAATAAGACATTTAGTGAGACAGGAAAAAAATCTTGTTAATCTTCAGTGCTTAAAAAAACTGAAGGGTGAGCTGGGCGGCCTAATTGACTATCACTGAAGGATGTGACACCGCTATCAAAAAGGTCAGTGTAATTTGGGCCTGACTATGCAGGGTCATCACTTCCTAAGGTGGAGAGATAATGCTCTGTGTCTCTGGACTGGGCTTCACACAGAAAATATTTAAGTGGCTATCAAGGTGAATCTGAGAATAGACACTAAGCCACCTTCGGACTTGAGCACAGGTAATTAGTGATATGCAAGGTGATACTACCCTTGGCTTTCACAGCAATGGGGCAGCCGTGCCTTGGTCAAGCGGCATTAGGTCTCCTGAGAGAGTTTATGCATACACCGTGGCTCTAATTTAACTTGTCATTTGCCTGTCTGCAGATGAGAAGTTTCAGATCACTATTACTGAGTTAACTTTCTAATAAGCATGAAGAGTTACTTTGAAAGGCTTGAAAATCAATTTTGAAGAGGAGATCTTGAATATTTCAGTTTATGGTGAGAACTAAGCAGCGCTTTATGTCTCTGCACAGGCGGGATTGTTGCTCACATTGTACTCTTTCTTGACTCCTTTAAAATTCTGCTGAATGGAAGCTGAAAGCATTAGAATTTCTGCTTCGCTTTGTATTTTAGTATAGATACAGATTTTCAAAAAAAGTTGCAAAGATAGTGTCACGAGTCTCCCTATATTCCACAGCCAGTATCTCTATTATTTGGGGAGAAACACTGCAAGACACTTGCTTTATTTAGTATACAAATTCCTCAGTATTTGTAAAAGTAAATACTGTAATTATGTTAAACAACCAGTAAGAATTATAACTATGTAGACCCTACTGTAGCCTAGTTCTTCATAACCACTGTGATGACTGCTATACAATCCTGAGAAAACCTATGGCATACACTAAAACTGAAACCTGGTTTCTGAAATATTTGTTATGCATTTTATTTAGGGAGTTATTTTATTTTTCTACTTATATTTAAAAAAAAAAATTTTTACTTGTAAAAATGTTTCTTTTTCATTCATTCTGCCCAGAGAGAGAAAGGGAGAGCCTACATTTTGCCATCTGGTATAATCTCAATGATAAATGGAGGTTTATTTTCGAATAGCATGTAGGTTAATTGCATTTTCAGTCAAGAAATTTTTTAAAAACCCATAACTTTTCAATTGAATTATTCATTAAGTTAATGGAAGTCAGACTGAACAATAGTCACTATGCCTGGAAGCAGAAATAATAACTGCTGTTATGAAATAGAAGGTCCGAGCTGTTGTTTTTCTTCTCTCTTAGGGAACTTTATATTGATCTTTGATATTATTCTGTTTACATAATGTAAAATACAGGGAAAGGGCAATAGAGAATGAGAAAGAGAAACAGCTAGAAAGTCACTGGCTCTTTCCAGTTATGCTCCCTGAATTAAAACTCATAACCACATTAGATTTCCTAAATATAGATTACTAGTCACAGAGCAAAGTGATCATGTTCTGACATAACCATACTGAAATTTATTATGTTTTATCCTTCATTTTGTTAATGTGGTATACGACCTTTATTGATTTCCATATGTTGTACTATTCCTGAATCCCAGGAATAAATACCACTTGATCACGTGTGATCCTTTTAATGTATTGTTAAATTCAGTTTGCTAATATTTTGTTGGGGATTTTCGCATCTGTGTTCATCAGGGATATTGACCTGTAATTTTCTTTCCTTGTAGTACCCTTTTCTGGCTTTGGTATCTGTGTAATGCTGGCCTTGTAAAGTGAATTTGGAAGTATTCCCTCCTCTTCAATTTTTTTGGAAAAGTTCGAGAAGTATTGGTATTACTTCTTCTTTTAATATTTGGTAGTTCACCAGTGATGCCATACGGTCCTGGACTTTTGTTTGCTGGGAGTTTTTTCATTACTGATTCAACCTGCTTTCTATTAATTGGTCTGTTCATATTTTCTGTTTCTTTATGATTTAGTCTTTGTAGGTTATATATTTTAGGAATTTACTTTTTCAAGGTTTTCTAATTCGTTGCCATTTAATGTTGTTAATATTTTCTTATCGTCCTTAGTATTTATGTGGATACTAATATTTTCTTATGATTCTTAGTATTTATGTGGATTTATGTGGATATCCTTAGTATTTATTTACTTCTTTTCCAATTTGTATACTTTTTATTTCCTTTTCTTCTCTGATTGCTGTGGTTAGGACTTCCAAAACTATGTTGAATAAGAGTGGCAAGAGTGGACATCCTTGTCTTGTTCTTGATCTTAGAGGGAATGTTTTCAGTTTTTCACCATTGAGAATGATGTTTGCTACGGGTTTGTCGTATATGGCCTTTATTATGTTGAGGTAGATTCCCTCTATGCCCACCTTCTGGAGAGTTTTTATCACAAATGGTGTTGAATTTTGTCAAAAGCTTTTTCTGCATCTATTTAGGTGATCATATGGTTTTTATTCTTCAATTTGTTAATATGGTGTGTCACTTGATTGATTTGCATATATTGAAGAATCCTTGCATCCCTGGCATAAATCACACTTGATCATGGTGTATGATCCTTTTAATGTGTTGTTGGATTCTGTTTGCTAGTATTTTGTTGAGGATTTTTGCATCTATATTCATCAGTGATATTGGTCTGTAATTTTCTCTTTTTGTGACATCTTTGTCTGGTTTTGGTATCAGGGTGATGGTAGCCTTGTAGAATGAATTTGGGAGTGTTCTTTCCTCTGCAATTTTTTGGAAGAGTTTGAGAAGGATGGGTGTTAGCTCTTTTCTAAATGTTTGATAGAATTTACCTGTGAAGCCATCTGGTCCTGGACTTTTGTTTGTTGGAAGATTTTTAATCACAGTTTCAATTTCATTACTTGTGATTCATCTGTTCATATTTTCTATTTCTTCCTGGTTCAGTCTTGGAAGGTTATACCTTTCTAAGAATTCGTCCATTTCTTCCAGGTTGTCCATTTTATTGGCATAGAGTTGCTTGTAGTAGTCTCTTATGATGCTTTGTATTTCTGTGGTGTGCATTGTAACTCTTTTTCATTTCTAATTTTATTGATTTGAGTCCTCTCCCTCTTTTTCCTGATGAGTCTGGCTAAAGGTTTATCAATTTTGTTTATATTCTCAAAGAACCAGCTTTTAGTTTTATTGATCTTTGCTATTGTTTTCTTTGTTTCTGTTATTTCTTCTCTGATTTTCATGATTCCTTTCCTTCTGCTAATTTTGGGTTTTGTTTGTTCTCCTTTCTCTAGTTCCTTTAGGTGTAAGGTTAGATTGTTTATTTGATATTTTTCTGGTTTATTGATGTAGGATTGTATTGCTATAAACTTCCCTCTTAGAACTGCTTTTGCTGCATCCCATGGGTTTTGGATCGTCATGTTTTCATTGTCATTTGTATTTTTTGATTTCCTCTTTGATTTCTTCAGTGATCTCTTGGTTATTTAGTAACATCTTGTTTAGCCTTCATGTGTTTGTGTTTTTAATTTCTTTCCCCTGTAATTTATTTCTTAGAGCGTTGTGGTCAGAAAATATGCTTGATATGATTTCAATTTTCCTAAATTTACCAAGGCTTGATTTGTGACCCAAGATGTGATCTATCCTAGAGAATGATCCGTGTGCACTTGAGAAGAAAGTGTAATCTGCAGTCTTTGGATGAAATGTCCTATAAATATCAATTAAATTTATCTGGTCTACTGTGTCATTTAAAGCTTGTGTTTCCTTACTAATTTTCTGTCTGGATGACCTGTCCATTGGTGTCAGGTGTGAAAGTCCCCCACTATTATTGTGTTACGGTCAATTTCCTCTTTGATAGCTGTTTGCGTTTGCCTTATGTATTGAGGTGCTCCTATGTTGGGTGTGTATATATTTATAATTGTTATATCTTCTTCTTGGATGGATCCCTTGATCATTTTATAGTGTCCTTCCTTGTCTCTTGTAACATTCTTTATTTTAAAGTCCATTTTATCTGATATGAGTATTGCTACTGCAGCTTCCTTTTGATTTCCATTGGCATGGAATATCTTTTTCCATTCCCTCACTTTCAGTTTGTACGTATCCCTAGGTCAGAAGTGGGTCTCTTGTAGACAGCATATATATGGGTCTTGTTTTTGTATCCATTCAGCAAGCCTGTGTCTTTTGGTTGGAGCATTTAATCCATTCACATTTAAGGTAATTATTGATATGTATGTCCCTATCATCATTTTCTTAATTGTTTTGGGTTCGTTTTTGTAGGTCCTTTTCTTCTCTTGTGTGTCCCACTTAGAGAAGTTCCTCTAGCATGTGTTGTAGAGATGGTTTGGTGGTGCTGAATTCTCTTAGCTCTTGCTTATCTGTAAAGCTTTTATTTCTCTGTCAAATCTGAACGAGTTCCTTGTCGGGTAGATTAATCTTGATTGTAGATTCTTCCCTTTCATCACTTTAAATATATCATGCCACTCCCTTCTGGCTTGTAGAGTTTCTGCTGAGAAATCATCTGTTAACTTTATGGGAGCTCCCTAGTATGTTGTTTGTCATTTTTCCCTGTTGCTTTTAATAATTTTTCTTTGTGCTTAATTTTTGTCAGTTTGATTACTATGTGTCTTGGCATGTTTCTCCTTGGGTTTATCCTGCTTGGGACTCTCTACCTCTCCTGGACTTGGGTGGCTATTTCCTTTCCCATGTTAGGGAAGTTTTTGACTATAATCTCTTCGAATATTTTCTCAGGTCCTTTCTCTCTCTCTTCTCCTTCTGGGACTCCTATAATGCAAATGTTGGTACGTTTAATGTTGTCCCAAAGGTCTCTTAGGCTGTCTTCATTTCTTTTCATTCTTTTTTCTTTATTCTGCTCCATGGCAGTGAATTCCACCATTTTGTCTTCCAGATCACTTATCCATTCTTCTGCCTCAGTTATTATGCTACTGATTCCTTCTAGTGTATTTTTCATTTCAGTTATTTTATTGTTCATCCCTGTTTGTTCTTTAATTCTTCTAGGTGCTTGTTCTTTAATTCTATGTCTTTGATAAACATTTGTTGCATTTTCTCAATCTTTGCCTCCATTCTTTTTCCAAGGTCCTGGATCATCTTCACTATCATTATTCTCAATATTTTTTCAGGAAGGTTGCCTATCTCCACTTCATTTAGTTGTTTTTCTGGGGTTTTATCTTGTTCCTTCATCTGGTACATAGCTCTCTGCCTTTTCATCTTGTCTGTCTTTCTGTGAATACGGTTTTTGTTCCATAGGCTCCAGGATTGTACTTCTCCTTGCTTCTGCTGTCTGCCCTCTGGTGGATGAGGCTATCTATGTGGCTTGCGCAAGCTTCCTGATGGAAGGAACTGGTGGTGGGTAGAGCTGGGTGTTGCTCTGGTGGGAAGAGCTCAGTAAAACTTCAATCACCTTGTCTGCTGATGGGTGGGGCTGAGTTCCCTCCCTGTTGGTTGTTTGGCCTGAGACAACCCAGCACTGGAGGGTACAGGCTCTTTGGTGGGGCTAATGGCAGACTCCAGGAGGGCTCACACCAAGGAGTACTTCCCAGAACTTCTGCTCTCAGTGTCTTTGTCCCTGCGGTAAGCCAGAACCACCCCCTGCCTCTGCAGGAGACCCTCCAACACTAGCAGGTAGGTCTGGTTCAGTCTCCCCTGGGGTCACTGCTCCTCCTCCCTGGGTCCTGATGCGCACACTACTTTGTGTGTGCCCTTCAAGAGTGGAGTCTCTGTTTCCCCCAGTCCTGTCGAAGTCCTGCAATCAAACCCCACTAGCCTTCAAATTTGATTCTCTGGGAATTCTGCCTGCCGTTGCCAGACCCCCAGGTTGGGAAGCCTGACATGGGGCTCAGAACCTTCACTCCAGTGGGTGGACTTCTGTGGTATAACTGTTCTCCAGTTTGTGAGTCACCCACCCAGTGGTTATGGGATTTGATTTTATTGTGATTGCATCCCTCCTACCCTCTCATTGCAGCTTCCTTTGTCTTTGGATGTGGGGTATCTTTTTTGATGAGTTCCAGTGTCTTCCTGTTGATGACTGTTCAGCAGTTAGCTGTGATTTTGGTGCACTCACAAGAGGGAATGAGTGCACGTCCTTCTACTCTGCCATCTTCTTATTCTCCTCAATTCTTTTCCACACATTTCTTTTTCTTTTTCCTTCTTTTTTTTTTTTTTTTGTTTTTTGGCCATATCAGGCAGCATGAGGAATCTTAGTTCCCTGATCAAGGACTGAACCTGTGTCCCATGCAATGAAAGTGCAGAGCCTTAACCACTGGACTGCCAGGGAAATCCTCCACATATTTCTATTATATCAAATAAAATGTGTACTGTGTTGACTTAACCTTGCAGTAAATTTTACTTTATTTTTTTAGAAGGGACTAGCTATGTAAGCCTAGGTATCTATTACTGAAGTCATTTTCTATTCATATCAGGTATGGATTAATATATGTTTGAAATGATTTGTTGTTTAAAGCAAAGTTAAAACAAAACTGAAAAATAAAAACAAGAAAATTAAATTACAATACTCCTAATATGCTTAATGGATCAAACAGCTTTTAATTTCACTAGACACATTTGTCATTTGTGCATGAATTCATAAACATGAATTTTACCAAGGATTGGGTGGAATAACTCAGTACAATATGTTTAAAGATTCACAAGCTGAGGCTGTTTAGAAAGTTCTTTGAATATTTGGCAACATCCATTCTTGGCTAGATATAAGCCTAGGAACACAGTGCAGGCCAGGGCTAAGCTCCATTGTTCTGACATCAATGAGAATCTTATGGAGACAGTTTTACCCAAAGGCAGTGGAGCAAAATGAAAATAATCTACTTTCTTGAATCTCTCTCTGTATCTTGTTGCTATTGAAGAGATCTATGATGTAGGAGTAATTAAGTGTTCCAAAAGAACACAAAGGAGTAGAATAGGCCTTGTGATGTGAGAGAACTTTACTGAACAAGGCAGACAATTAAATATGTTGGCAGGGCATTGTGTAGTTTCTAATAGCCGAGTTTCTAATAGCTAGCCCTCAGAAAACTAAAATGAGAGAAGAAAGAAAAGGAGAGATCACCCTTTGTGGATTACTTCCATGAAGAGAGAACAAGTTTGGGGTTACAAATGTGTTTTATGTTTCCTCCATTGGAGGTAGGGCTGTTCTTCCCAAACAGCCATCCCTAAAGGTTGTTACATTTCCACATTTTTCCTTAAGTGAATAGGTTATGTAACATTTTTCCCTGGTTGTGTTTGCTTGGATTTTATGTCAGGGAATCTGGGTTGAAAAAATATAGAATGTTATTCTGTAAATTATATAGGTATAGGTTTTTTTTGTTGTTGTTTTGGTTGGTTGGTTTGGTTTTCTTTTTTGTTTGTTTGTTTCTTTGGCATTTATCCTTCTTGGTGTTCTCTAAGCTTCTTGAATCTGTGGTTTGTTGTCTGACATTGGAGGAAATTCTCGTTATTGCTTCAAATATTGCCTTTGTTCCTTTCTCTCTTTATTCTCTTGGTATTCCCATTACATGTATGTTACACCATTTGTAGTCATCTCATAGTTCTTGGATATTATGTTTTGAATTTTTAGTCTTTTTTTCCCCTCGGTTTTGGAGATTTCTGTTGAGATACCTTAACGATTAGAATTTCATTGCTCTGCTATGTCTAGTTTACCAGTGAGCCACTTTTAGATTACCAAATCTGGAGACTTAAAATTGAACTTGGAGGACATCTAGTCCAACCTTTCATATAGTTAAGAACCCTCTCAACAATACCTCTGGAAAACAACCATATCATCATTTCCTAGTAAGAACCTAAAAATCTCTCTTATATACACAATGGATTTTATCCTATGACTTTCAAATGTGCTGCTAGCAGACTGTGATAGTTAAACACTGTATATTGAGTGAAGGGTGATGGGTGAAAGAAGAGAGGGATAAAAACAACTGAGACTGGGCTTCCCTGGTGGCGCAGTGGTTGAGAGTCTGCCTGCCGATGCAGGGGACAGGGGTTCGTGCCCCGGTCCGGGAAGATCCCACATGCATGCCACGGAGCGGCTGGGCCCGTGAGCCATGGCCGCTGAGCCTGCGCGTCCGGAGCCTGTGCTCCGCAACGGGAGAGGCCACAACAGTGAGGGGCCCGCGTACCGCAAAAACAAACAAACAAACAAAACAACAACAACTGAGACTACAACTCCTGTCTC
Organism: Neophocaena asiaeorientalis asiaeorientalis; assembly: GCF_003031525.2. NCBI lineage: Eukaryota > Metazoa > Chordata > Mammalia > Artiodactyla > Phocoenidae > Neophocaena > Neophocaena asiaeorientalis. The sequence continues at coordinate 2,375,534 of NW_020174561.1, read as the reverse complement.
CAGACTCCTTGCCAGGTTTTCTTACCCTGAATCCAGAATGATGCCATCCAGACTGCCTAGAGAAAGCAAAATCCTGGCTCAGGGAACACAACAGGGGAATGCTTTTGGCATTAGTTCATCATTCTCTTGGAAGAAAAAAAATGCGTTTCTCCTAATAATAGGTTACCTAAAACATATATCTAGACTTATAAATAAGTCTGCCTAGAAAATGGTCTCAATTAAGGCAGCGCAATGTTACAAGGAAAGCCATTCGCGGAATGTCATTTCAGTACCATTTAGAGTTTTCCAGATGTCTCCAAACAAAGTTCTTTAACAATTTTATTTTATTGCCTAATGGAGGGGATCCTACAAATTTTGTATTTACTATCTCACCTATTAATTTAACTCAGTTATCGAAGCATTATTCTAGCATTATCCTAGCCCGATGCTTTGTTCACATCTCTTAGCATATCTCTTCACTTCCATTTATATGCACACGAAGATTTTATTAATCCAAGAAATTTTTATGGGGGTTCTATTTTGCATAAGGCAATGGAAGTTCAATGTAATAAACCTATGCATGTACATGCAAAGTATTTTAGAAGAATAAGTCTACTATCCAAAATAACATAATTCACTCTGAAGTTTAAAAGTATGACACATTAGTAACAGTTTTGCTGCATTCATTAATAAATTCTACAAATATTTATCGTGTACCCAATATATTTCAAACATTGTTTTAGGTTCTGTTGATACAATTCTAAACAAAAGTGTTAAAACTCAAACTTACATTCTTGTTTTGGGAGAGACATACAATAAGCAAGCTAAATTTAAAAAATATATAGTATGTAAAATGGTTAGGACTGCTAAAAAGGGAAATGAAGCTGAAAAATGGGATAAAAGGCAGGCAGAGGTGCAATTTTAAACAGAGATCCAAGGAAAGCGTCAGCGAAAATGTGACATTTAAATAAAGACTTGAAGGAGGTGAGAAAGCAAGCTTTGTGGATACCTGGGAAAAGAGCATTCCAGACAAAGGGAAAAGTAAGTGCAAAATCTCTGAGGCAGGAATGCGCCTGTAGTATTCAAGGGAAATCCAGGATGCCAGTGTAGTTGGAGAGTGAGAGATATTATACTGAGAGAGGTTAGAGAGATCAGGGTAGCCATATCCTAGGGCTTTGAAGTCATAATAAAAAGCCATTAGAGAGAGTTCTGAGTAGAGGGGTGACATGATTTTACTTATATTTTAACAAGCCCCTGAATGCATTGTGGAAAATAATGGGGCAGGGGAAGAAAAAGCAAGACCACTGGAAGGTTATCATATAGTGATCTAGTTGAAGGATGATGGCAGCTTGGATCATGTCAACAGCACTAGATGTGTCTGGGGTGATAGATTCTACAGGATATACTCTTGAAGTGAATGTGAAATATGAGAGCATAAATTTTGGCTTCAAGCTTTTTTAGCTTCATCAACTGCAAGAAAGGAGTGACCATTAACTGAGATGAGGAAGACTGTAGGAAGGGCAAACTTAGACATTAGGTGTGAACTGCCCATTAGAAATCCAAGAGAACCTTAGATGAGGCAACAGGTTATGTAAGTGTGGCATTCCAAGGAGTTTCAGACACAATGTGTACATTTAGGTATCACTGGCTTATAGGAGGGATTTAAGTCAATGAGACCAGTTGAAGTTGTAAAAGGAAAATGTATAGAGAGAAGAGAAGAGGTTCAAAGATTGAGCATGGATCATTGCCCTATTTAGCAGTGGAGAAATGAGGAGCAGCTGACAAATGGAACCGAAAGGAGTAAAACTCCTGGAAACCAAAAAAGTTTCTTGAGAAGGATCATCTGTGTCAAAAGGTGCTGACAGGTCAACCATGTTGAAGATTGAGAGATGGCATTAGATTTAACTACGTAGAGGTCACTGGTGACCTTGACAAAAGTAGTTTTAGTGAAGTGGTGGACATAAAAGTTAGTTGGAATGATTCAAGAAAGAATTAAGAGAAAAAAATCGGAGACTGTGAGTAGAAAAACTTCTTGAAGAGTTCTGATGTAAAAGAGAACAAAGGTGAAATGAGGACTAGCATGTTTTCTTTTCCTTTTCTTTTTTTTTTTAAAATCGGCAAAATAGGATGGTTTTTTCTTCTATTTAGGTATTTGAGAGTGGTTAAAAAAAAGGCAATATTTTAAAACATCTGTGTGCCAAAGAGAAACAAGATAATAAGATAATATAACATTTGAACATCTGTTTTGAGGGCATGGAAGCATTAATATTGGGGAGTAATGGTTTGTGTAATTGCAAGAGCAGTGGTTTATACTTCATAAACACAATATGACCTTCTTTCAAACACACTAAGCTTCTTCTTCCTATGTTTACAAAATACTAGAAGCAAAACCCAAATCTCTGAATGAATTTTAAGAGACAAGAAGGTTGAGACTAGAATCAGTGTTTTTAATTGCAAGAGAATATCCAAGGATATTGAAATTCCATCACTTTTATTTATGTTTTGTGAAAGTCACTCTAGAAAACACGCAAGCCAAATCTCAGTTAAACAAATGTTTTCATTTCCAGAAGCTTACATAACTTAAAAGGATAATCTATTTGGGGCATATTTTTAGTATTAAAATAAATTTCTCTTTGGGGAAAGAATCTGAACAATCTTATGATATTGTTTTGTAAATTAAATAATACTTTTAATAACAATCAAAGGAGAGAAAACTAACTAATACCATTTATAGCTGTTATTCAGTCCTAATGAATAGGACTGAATAACAACTACAAATGGTTAAAAATCGTTAAGTAGAATTCTCACTGTGTCCATGCCAGGAAATTCAAAGGCACTGACACTGTCAGGGAATGTAGAACAACTTAACGTTATAGATTACAGAACAAGTATTTTTTGAATGTTGATTTCTCATACTATTGGAAATATTAAAGTAATTAAATATAGCAATCACTTTTTGGTTTGAATTCTTTGGTCTTCTCTAACACACATACACTCACACATACACACACTCACACACACACACACACACACACAAACTAAACAAAGTCCCTGAAAGCAATAATTTAGCTAGGAATGTAGAGTAGACAAGAAAAGAAAGAAAGCACATTTATCCCAACACTAAAGAGAGTATTTTTATTGTGAAGATTAAGACTAAGAAAAAGAAATTTCCAAGTGTTTAATGAACTGGAGGCTGTACTAAAATAGCGCTCCTTTTGCTGAAGACAAAAGTCGCTCATAATGCAACATGACCAATTACAATGCATTTCTTTGTTTTCTCTCCTTTGCAATAAAATATACTCTATGTGTTCTCAACATGTGGGGAATGAGACTAATATCAATAGAGAATAATATGAAAATGGAATCAGCATAATTATGCATGAAGGAAAATGGCAGCATTCAAATCATGACATATCTTGCACAACCAGATTTCCCACACTACCTTTTTCAGAATATAAAAGCCATTGAAGTAGAGTAAAAATTTTTAATTACATAGCATGGAAAAGTTCAGTTCCTTTAGCAACAGCATGTTGCAGAATAAGTCTGGTTTATGAAAGAGAAAGTCTGTATCACTGAAATTTCAGTCAGCTTTACTTATTTCACAAGTTATAGAAAATTCCTGGGCCCAAGTGATCATTTTAAGTACCCACACATATGACTTTTGACACTTTAGATTTTCATCTTCATGATAAAAAAAAAATTACCCCAATCATTATGGCAAAAAAGAGACTCATCTCTGGATATTTTAAGAGGGAAAACACAATTTCATCAGGAGTTAAGGTCTTAGGACCCTTAGTAGCCTAATTAGGTATGGGTGGGAGTAGGAATTAAGTCGATATCTTAGATTAACAAAAAAATACCAGTATCACTCTACAAAATATATTTTAAGATTATGGCAATAAGTTGAAAGTTAAAAGGTGATTTAAAATAGTGTATGTTTCTGTTAATAAAAATAATAGATACTCATTGTAGAATGCATGAAAACTACAGACACAAGACAAAATACAAATCGCCTCTAATCAATCCTCATAAGTAATATTTAACATTGATGTATTTTACTTGAAAATATTTTCTGTTTATATGATGTCAATGAAATTAAGATCATATTGTAATAGAATTTTGTATCCCATTATTTTAATGATGTTATGTCATAAACATTTACCCATTTAATATTATTTGGAAGAAATCATATACATAAATGAAAATATATTTAACTATTCCTTTATTGTTATATGTTAAGATGTTTCCTTTTTCTGGTATTCTAAATGGGCTGAGATTAACATACAAATATTTAAGTTTTACTTTGAGTAAAGTGACTTTATAATTCATTCTGTTAATGAAAATTTAAATATAGTATATCAGTGACAGATGAATAGTCAAATATTTAATTCATTTATTATGCCAAACCTAACTCAAAATATTTTATGAATATTAAAGCCTTCAAATGAAAAAGTACATACATAAATTAAAGCAGGAAAAATGAGAATTAGGAAAGGAAATGGAGTCAGAGGAACACATACTCAAAACATTTCACAACTTAAGATCCCATACAGTTAATAGAAGTAAGTCACAATGTTGTCTGGAGTTTCTGAATAGCCAAACCAGAATGGGAAACATACTGTGAGTCTCAGTACCTGAGTCTCAATTCTTAGGATTAAAATAATGCTATTCTCAGGGGTAGCTTCACTTTTTCTAGATACAATGACTTGATAAAATTTCTTCCTTCGCTTTTCATGAAGACAAATTAGGTTAACAGAATAAATTTCATCTCCAATGACATCCCTCTAATTAATTTTAACAGAGCTGTTTCTTGTACCATCTCTCCAAGTAGACCAAGGGCATGATGGAAAGATCAAATAACCTTAAAATACACATTAATTGGTCTCCATTTATCAGCTATATTTCTACTTGAAAGTTTCTATAAACTAGTGACCACTTGGCTGAATAAAAACTAAGAGTGTGTGCACATTTTAATTTTTAACTTAATCACATTTTGATTTTAAAGCCACAGAGTTAAAATAATTTGAGCCCCTTTATGATGGTGAGGGAAAATATTACGACAGTTGGCATAGAAGCTGTTGTTATAATAGGGATTTAAAGTATATTGTCTTCTTTCCCAGAAAGTGATTTTATTTTTAAATTACATATTTTACCTAATTCCAAACAGAATTCGAATTGACTTACAGTCAAAAGCAAAAGTGCATAGAACCAATGACAAATAAAATAACAAAAGTCATGCAATCATATTATACAAGTTGGGAATAGATGCTTATACTAAAAAAATCAGGCTGAGGAGAGCTATTGCATTAAGTTCCTTGGCAACAAAGGTGACACAAATCTAATTAAATCATAATGGGAAATATTTCAGTTCAACAGGAATAGACATTTTGTTACATTTTGTTACCACAGAATCCAAACTTAACCCGTAATTAATTAATTAAAAATTAGCACCAGACTTCCACGTAAAAATGATAGCTTTCTCCCTCCTTTATTATAAAAAATAATAACCAGAAGAAAAAAAATTCATCAGTCCACAAAAAAGTAAAGAAGGGCACAATGCAATGTGGACCTTAGCCACAATCCCACCTTATATAAATGGTACTGAGAGTTGATTAAATATTGACAATTCTCACAAACACCATCAATTTTGATTTCTTTTTTAAATTTTGAATGGAAGAACATGGTGAAGTGGGCCTGGAGTAAGTGGAAATCGCTCTTACTGCACATGCTTAGACTCCAAGCATCCTCCATAAACTAAAAAAATGATCCAAAATTCTGGAGTAAATAAACTCTCTTCTCCAAACTCCTACCACCACCTCTGTGGAAGTAGAACTTCTGGTCTTTACCAGGTAAAGAAAACACTTGCACAGGAGTAATGAAATTCTCAAAAGAGCCCTTTCTTGCAGTTTAGAAACACACGTCAGTCAGAGGTGCAAGGGGAGTCAAGCAGTCATTCACTATATATTACGAGAAATGAACTCTCTAGATCCAGTAAAAGTCAAAGAAATGCTCTCACATGCATGCAAAAATAATGAACAACCCTTCCAAAACTTTATATATTAAAAAAGAACAGTTTTTTAAAAATGTTAGCCAAAAGCCAGAGGAAATGTTCCCACTAGTGTTTTGCAATAAGGGAGAAATTAATGCGAACAAGGATTTAATACATAAAAACTCAAATACAAGATGATAAAACAATAGAATGTGATAAAGAGGTTACACTAGAGCCAATGAAATGAACTGAGGGTCAAAATAATACTATTACAGAAATTTTAAAAAGTTAGAAATAAAGTACAGAATAGATATGCTTTAACACTGAGACGGTAATATAGAAGAATGACTTGAGATAATTACAGTGAGTGCAGACAAAAGACTAAGCAATCAGAGCAATTTGAGAGAAAATAATAGATATTGAGGCAAGACAAAAATGGACCATCGTAAAGATAACTGGAGCTCTTACAGAGAGAATCCAAACAATTGAGCAGAAAAAGAATTTGAATATATAATATTAACAAAATTCCCATTTTTGGATTGGGTTGTTTGTTCTTTTGATATTGAGCTGCATGAGCTGCTTGTAAATTCTGGAGATTAATCCTTTGTCAGTTGCTTCATTTGCAAATATTTTCTCCCATTCTACCAAATGTAAAACTGATAGCTAGTGGGAAGCAGACAAATAGCACAGGGAGATCAGCTCCGTTCTTTGTGACCTCCTAGAGGGGTGGGATAGAGAGGATGGGAGGGAGGGAGACGCAAGAGGGAGGAGATATGGGGATATATGTATATGTATAGCTGATTCACTTTGTTATAAAGCAGAAACTAACACACCATTGTAAAGCAAGTATACTCCAATAAAGATGTTAAAAAAAAATCCCCTGAAATGAAGGAATATCTAAATTGACGGATTAACAAGACCCACCTGCATCTCAGAGAAGGATTAGTAGGAATTGGTGTATAGTTTGATGATCTGAGATTCAAAACTAAAGAGAAAGAAGATAGCAGAACCCTAAATTGCAGTACTATGAAGGTATTTTAATAGGCAGATAAAGAATGACTGCCCCCAAATCATCCTATGTATAAGATCTGGACTGAGATTCTATAAGCCTAAGATCACCCCAAAGGCTATGGAGCATTTAAACAATGGTCATCCAAAAGACAGTTTCTAAAGACAAAATCTGAATGAAGAATGTATGCTAAATACTGTGATTGGCCTTTTCCAATTTCTTTATACCTCCCTTCTGGGAAAAGTTCACCAGCTATAAACAACATTCCAGAGGAATTCTGCTTCTATCATGCCCAAGTAACTGGTGTTAGACTTATTTTCTTGTAATAAACGAATAGAAAACTGGAAAGAATACATAAAACAACTGTTTTCAGACATCAAACAAGAGGCAGTGTAACAGGGGGATCAGCTCAATGCTTTGTGACGACCTAGAAGGGTCGTCACTGCCCCTCTTTTATATATATATAAAAGAGAGGCAGTGTAGGAACTCTGTGATATCTGAGAGAAGGGTAACAAAGGAGATGAGTCACACAGTCTCCCTGATTTTCTGCCTAGAGGCAGGTTCCAGACAACAGTGCAGGAAGGGGTTCCCAAGATGAACACAATCTCTTCTTTCACCTACAATAAGTGATCTCTTAGAAACCTGGTCGCTCTGAGCTTCAATTTCCTGACAATTATAATAACCTTGTTTAGATTTGATGCAAAATTTAAACATGCTGCACTGGAGTCACTGTGAGTGCCCAGTACAGTTTAGCTATTATTACTACTAATTAGATATATCACAATGTTTTCATTTACAGTGAGGTGACCAGATTTAACTAAAGAAAACTTAGAATTTCATGAAAACTCAGCACTTATCACAAGACCACAGAATTGGGAGAAGCATGTCAAAATCCACATAAAGGTAAATCATAGTAAATGGAATTTTTTTTAACAATTAGACTTTTCATGGGATATAAAAATAGAAATATTTTTAAATGTTTGCAATTGTGTTGTACAGTTTATGAGCTGATTAGTGAGGGTGTTTGCTTAGCAAAGGAGCCTAACAAGAAAAACTCATACTACGTCGTGAAAATAAACTGCATAATCTTGAACAAAACTCACCTGCTGTGAGTCACAACTTGTAACTGAAAACATCAGAGTAAGGCCCTTGTGGAGGATCGGTGCATGAAGACGCCTTAGGGACGCCATTCCTCTTAATTAGCCCAAGAAAGTGAGGGAAGATCTTTTACATATTACTCTCAGGTGTTTGACAATGCTTGACGGACTGAAGAAGCTGATCATATGAAAACTTTTATCTTCTAGGTGAGATCATTATCCTTCACAAATTGGTTGCTTGAGAGTAATAATTCAACATTTAATTGAGTTTCCTTTATTTCTCCTAAGAGATAAATCTAGGAAAATCTGAATTGCAGTGTTGTTGAAGCTTCAGTAGACTTTAGCATCAGAATAATGTTCCCAAATGGCATCTTTCCTATTATTAGTCAACAATAGGAGCTTTGAATATTTGAGTGCGACATTTACAGGACGTGGTGCCATAAGGTAGTACAGCTTTCGTTGTCTCCCCTGTGAGGTTTTAACAGCTTTAAAGTAGTTCTGCTCTCTGGAAGCAGCAGAGCATACAGACAGTACATATATTGTGCGGTGGTGAATACAATCCTAGGACAATCACAGTGGTAGATTGCAAAATGGCTCTAATTCTTTACTTCTTCCTGTATTCACGCTCTTTGCCATGTAGCCTTGCAGGGCCCTCCCACTCTGACTCTGGGGTCAGCCATGTGACTTGCCCAAACACAGGGTTGAATATCATTGGCACAATTGGGCTTCTCTCCTGTTTTCTGTCATCCATGAGAAGGACATGCTGATGTTAGTTTGTTGGAAGATGAGACACGTGGAAAAGAGATGAGATAACTCAGTCAAGGCCATTCAAGATCACCCCAAAGCAAGCCCACCCTAGACATCTGGGAAAGCCTAGTTAAGAGCAGAATAGTGCCCCTTCCCCCAGCTAACCTACAAGTTTGTGAGCTAAATAAATACATTTTTCTTAAGCCACTGAGTTTTGGAGAGGATTGATATCCAATATTTATGGTGACTAACTCCCATCATAACCAATCCCTGTAAGTTGAATTAAATGGAAAATACGAGTCAGTTTCTTGGGGTCATTTCCATCTTCAGAGACGAAATTCCTACAGGCTAGCCTGGCTTACTTAGGGGCTGGGTATAACTCAGGTAATCTGCAATAAATGATGTGGCAGAACAAATACCTTCTTTTCTGTGTATCTCCCAACTTGATTTAAAAGTGTTTCTATTGGCATATGGAAATCTTTTCAAATGAGGTTAAAAATAAGCTGGATTACATTTGGAGAGAGCTGGGTAAACTAAAGCTGAGAGATCTCAACAAATAATCATCAAAAGACTGTAAAGAGTCAGCCGGATGTCAAAACAATTATGTGGATTTTGGCACTGACCGAAAGATTTTAGTTTCCAAGAAAGAAGACTTTCTCATTCACGATAGAAAGTTAATTCTCCATTTCCAAAAATCTCGGGTGATTAATGAATGTGCCTAAGTAACCTATAGAAATTTTGTGAATTTAAAAAATAATATCTTAAAATTAAATGCTATAGTTAAACCATGTTGAGTGTGCACTGGCTCGCAATTTACATAATTTTAATTCTTGATCTTACAGTGTTTGCAGCTAATTTTTTAATATCTTTGAGCATTTATCTTTCAAAGATAAGTATGGGTGATATGTTCAATATTAAAGTTACAACACGTCTTTAGCAAGTACAAAACATAAGAATATTTCTTAGAATTTGCATTCATGTCCTGCACATAAAGGTTAACCTTACTTTAATAGGCAATTATGTTTCTCAAATTATTTGAAGTCTTATTAATTTTCATTCCCTTATAACTACTTAATTTCATCTCTAAATGGAAGTACCAGAATTTTATCATTTTGATTTATAAACCACGTGACAGTACAGCTAAAGTATGTCCACTGTCACTGAAAATTCTTAAAAGAAGGAAAGTGCTTTTCTCTGGAGGTCTGTTCTCAAATTAATAAAATTATATGCTGAAACCCATAATCTTATGTTGCCGCTCTTCAGGTTTATCTATTCTTTCTTAATAATATTTATCATTTCCTTTTTGTCCTCTTTTGTTGGTTAAAGATACTCCTAATATATATTTCGTGTTTTAATACTACAAACATGCAAAATGCTCCAATTTTCTTCATTAATTTTAATAATCCTGCATTTTTCACTACATCTTAAATATAATAGAACTATATGCCAAATAAAAGTGTATAACTAATATTTTAGGAAATCTACCACTTTCTTGAGCACGTATAGTGAAATAATTTCAAGTAATGAGAAAATGTATATAACAACATCTATCTAGAAGTCAAATGTTAATTTTACATCATTATTTGCCAAATGATAATAAAATGTAAGTGTACTCTCTCCCTACCCCCAGAAAAACACATTAATTATATCTAGTTTACCATATAATATACTCAAAACCATTAGAATAAATTTGTTAGGACTTTTCTCAGATAGCTGTAAATTATAAAGTTTAAACCCTTGATATGGAGCTATAAATATTCCAAAATTTAGGTTTCTTACAGATCCATGACATTAACCACCACTTACCCAGAACAACATCACATATTGGGTAGCTTACCTTTACAATTTAAAATCTAATTTAGAGCAGGTATATGTAGTGGAATATGTTCCAGGGGTCTGTAATTATCCAACAAAACATATGCATTGATATGTCTGGTTAACTTGTCCCATGATGTGACATAGTCAGGAACAGTCTCTACCATCTCATATCGGCGGATATAGAACATAGAAAACTAGCGGTAATTACAAGTGAGTCATCAACATTTCTGAGCCAGTTATGTTCATTCTAACGAGGCTGCCATAAAAGACGATTATCAGAGAATATTAATGAGATTAATGAGAAAATTAAAAGTTGAGCAGGATAAAAGATGGTCTACAAATACCCTGATAATATATTGGAGGGAATCTCAGTTTTTACAACTGATAGGACATAATCCCTTAAGAGAAAATTTATATATATATATTCAAATGCTACAGAAATTTTGTGTATTATAAACTTGGTTCTTCAAATTAGTGTAGGGGGTAGGGGGAGGAGGGAAGAATGAAATTATTCAGTAAGAGGTGTTGAGCCAACTACATTCTAGTGGAGTCTCATGTGGAAAAATTAAAGTTGGATCCAAACTTCCTGTACTACAATAAGAAATATCCTCAGTAAATATTTAAATTTAGTAAGTGAAGTCTAGAAAACCTAGAAGAAATCATGCCTAAATTTTTTTTTAATCCCCTAGTTTTCAAGGTCTTGCTAATTATGATAAAAAGCCCAGGAAACATTTAAAAATGATTGATACGACTGCATATAATATGCATGGAGAAATCAACAAGTACAAATTAGAAGAAAAAACTGACAAACAGTAATAATATGTATGGAAATATTATGAGTGCTCTCCCAATACAAAAATTCTCACAAACCAATAGCAAATGGCCATAAAAGTATGAGCAATAAATAAATAAAATAGTCACGTAAGTTAAAACAAAAGTGGGTCTCTAGTTTATTGAAAGATACTCAACCTCATTAATAACTGGAGAAATGCAAATAAAAACTATACTGCATCCAACTGGAAAAGATGAGAAAACCTGATGAAGCACTATGTTGGATAAGCCTGTAATAAACCTTGAATTCCCGTGCATTGTTAGTAACTCTGTAAACTGGTAAGAGTCACATATAACATAGTTTGGAAATACTTTTGAAATCATGAACGCACATATCCACTGGCACACCAATGCATTCAGAATTTATTACAGAAATATGCAAGCAGAGATATGAAATAACATGTATAAGGCTATTCATACCTTTTGCCACTTGTCATAGCAAAAGGTTGTTAACAAGCTAGATGTACAGCAATAGGAGATTCATTAAATCATCAGAGTAGAACTACACAATGGAACACTGTACTGATAAAAAGAATAAAGAAGCTTTTATGTATTTCTATGGGAGAGCACTCAGACATGGCTTTTAAGTAAAAAAATGTTAAGTCGAGAGTAACATCAGTGAAAATGACAGAGCGGGGACCTCCAGCGGCCTATCATGCCTCAGAAACACCAAAAATTCTGGCAAAAAATGTGTAGAAGCAACCTTATCAGAATTCTAGAATAATATATAGTCCGAAGTTTACAGTAACCACGTGAATGCTTAATCAGGAAAACAGTGACTGAAACCCAGTAGGAGACTTGTGTGGTGTTTTGACTTGCCTTGGTCCCTTCTCCCCACCACAGCTTGGCAGTCCCCATTTCCTGATATTGGTTCTGGTCTGGAGAGAGCAGAGAGAACCTTGTTCTCAAAAAACGGTGTATCTCTTCTGACCTCTCTGGGAGCCCCTGAAGGACTAGTGCAAAAGGTTTGCCTTTATTTTACCTAACAGAACTCTCTCAGAGGAGCAAGGGGGCTAGGCAAGGAAATTCCTCGAAAACACTGAGAAAGGAAAAGAAGCTAGCTACTGCGACCTGAGGCAAAGGATAGCAGTTGGGGCAAACAATGGACATGCTGAAAATTCCAGCAAGAAAAGCTGTGGAGTGAGATACTTTGGGGGATAAGGTCTTTGAAAGGTTCCCACGTATCCCAGGTAATCTAGAAGACGGCATGCAACAAAAAGGCACCAAAAACCGATTAGAACTTCTGTACGGTGGGCAACAATTTTGGGTCATTAGGTTGTTTCATTAGGGATTAGTAAAATGTCAGTGTCAGAAGGTCTTTTGTTTTTTCTTGCTTAACTATTTCTTCAAAGAACCTTCTGGGGCTTCCCTGGTGGCACAGTGGTTAAGAATCCGCCTGCCAATGCAGGGGACACGGGTTCGAGCCCTGGTCCGGGAAGATCCCACATGCCTTGGAGCAACTCAGCCCGTGCACCACAGCTACTGAGCCTGCACTCTAGAGCCTGCAAACCACAACTACTGAGACTGTGTGCTGCAACAGCTGAAGCCCAGGCGCCTAGAGCCCGTGCTCCGCAACAAGAGGAGCCACCGCAATGAGAAGCCCACGCACCACAACAAAGAGGAGCCCCGCTCACCACAACTAGAGAAAGCCAGCGCACAGTGACGAAAACCCAACACAGCCAAAAATAAATAAATAATTTTTTTTAAAAAATCCTTTTCAAAAAAAAAAAAGAACCTTCCAACTCTACCTTACTGTCTTTTATATCTGTGTTCTCTGTTAGACTGCAAGCTCTAGCCATATCTCTGCTATAGAGCCAGTGTCTAGCACAGTAATTAACTCAGAGTTCACATACACATTCACATGAATCAGACAAAATCAGAAAGATTAGAGTTAAAAGTGAATAAAATAAAGAATGTGGGGCTTCCCTGGTGGCGCAGTGGTTGAGAGTCCGCCTGCCGATGCAGGGGACACGGGTTCGTGTCCCGGTCCGGGAAGATCCCGCATGCCACCGAGCGGCTGGGCCCATGAGCCATGGCCGTTGAGCCTGCGCATCCGGAGCCTATGCTCCACAATGGGAGAGGCCACAACAGTGAGAGGCTCGCGTACCGCAAAACAAAAAAATAAATAATAATAATAATGTTAAATATTTTACAGTATTGGAGAATGGGAAACATTTTTAAGAAAAGTTGTAAAAGTTATTCAAAGATAAATGTTTAATTGCATTAATATCAAATACATTTTCTAAATAAAAAACAGAAAAACCTATAGAAAATAATAAAGACTGAGGAGCAAATTCACACACAAGCTCTCTCTCCATCTCCTTCTGTCTCTGTCTCTCACACACGCTCACACACACAGAGACGCAGCCCCAAACGTGAAACCTCACTGGTAATCAAAGAAAGAAATGCCAAATAGAAACAACCATACAACATAATTTTCACTTAAAGCGAGGCCAAAATGTATAAATGATGTTGGTAAGAATCTGAGGAAATGTGATTTTATACTGCTGGGAGGGAAAATTTGTGGATATTTTCCAAAGACCAATTGAATAAGGTCCATAAAAAGCTTTAGAATTGCATATGCTCTTTGACAAGCAATTTCATCTTTAAGACTTTATACTTAGAAAATTGATGTGAATATATACAAAGATTTATTATCAGCAATACTCATCACAGTCTACATAACAAAGAATATAGAACTGGCATAACTAACCAATAATAAGAATTCTCTTTTTTAAAATTAAGTCATACAAAAGAATACTGTACAGATATTAAAATTATATTGTAGAAAAGTAATAAATGATATGAATAATGATTATGACCTATTTTTAACTAAAAAAATTCTAAAAATAATATGTACAGTATAACCTTATTATATTTTAAATCTTAAATGTAAAAAAATACAGGAAATATATGCACTATGTTATTAAGATTAAATTAATAACATTGTTTTCTGGGTTGTGGGTTATAATTTTTTTGACTTTTCAATGTTTGCATTTTATATATTTTCTAAAATATATACTTTTTGTTAAAAGAAATATAAATGTATAATATATATTGTATGTATGTGTAAACTTATGACTGTTTAATTAATCTCTTCTAGGCATTTATCTAGAGGAAATTACCAGAGGTACTGAGAATTATTTGGCTATAATTATTTTTGTCATGAGATTATTCACAATAGCCAAAATTTGGATATATACTTAATCTGAGAATGTGCTACATAAGTTATGTTGAATCTATTTTATAGTATACATGCAGCCATTAACGTTCATATTCTCCCATATTTTTTCACGACTTTGGAAAATGCTAAAAAAAGTAAATGAGAATAAGATAAATTATTATAGATATGATCCCAACGTTATATAAACAAGAGGTGTGTATGTGTGTGTGTGCGTGTGTGTGCATGTGTGTGTGTTTAAAGAGAGAAGGGACATGTAGCTATTAGTTAGGAGTGAGCCAGGAGAAACAGTCATACAACTGGTTCCGTTCTTTGAATCGAATTGCATGCGCTTTCTAAATTTTCTAAGTGAAAAGTAGTTTTGAAATTTTCTGCAATGAATGTGAGTGTGTGTGTGAACGTGTGGGTATGTGTGTGCATGTTTGTGTTCAGAGCAAAACTTTAACGCTCAGGAAAGGTTTGGAAATAGTAAGAGAGTACACATATGCTTTAAATGAGTCCAGTGTTCCAGTCCTAATGATTTACATCACAGAATGATAAAAGATTCACCAGATTCACTCAATAAATTACCCAATTAGAAAAACTATCAGTGATGAGAGAGGTAAAATAATGCTAGAGACCAAATGATATTGATTATTGTTCATTTCCAACCTGAAGAGAGATGTCTAGCATGTCAGCCACCTGTATATAAAGCTTTGATTTGATCTACTTCTTTATCAGTAGGGTTTCCACTATTATACATTGTATTTTAAAACATCAGATGTCCCAATGCTGAGATCAAATACTAATATATAATATAATACATATAATATAATACAATAATATAATATAGATCGACAACTCTCAATACATGAGAGCAATGACATAAAAGTAATATAAAATTTGACAGATAAAAATATGAAATCCTAGAATTAAGCTCAAAATACATTAGAGCAACTACATGATGAGGAAACCTGTTTTAACAACAAGTCGTTCCAATTGTAAAAAACTCAAATACGGGGGAAGGGATAAATTAGAAGTATGAGAGTAACAAATACACACTGCTATATATAAAATAGATAAACAACAAGATTTACTGCAATATCACAGGAAACTATATTCAATATCTTATAATAACCTATAATGGAGAAGAATATGAAAAAATATATATATATAAAACTGAATCACTTTGCTGTACACCTGAAATTAACACATATTATAAGTCAACTATACTTCAATTTTAAAAAAACCTCAAATATTGTCATTGAATTCAAGCCCAACATCCAACAGGACACCAAGACTTTTCCAAAATGAATACAACTGTATCCTGCATTAATGGAAACAGTGTCCACAAGAGGGGAAAATCCCATAATTCTTTACAACACCTAGAATAGCATGTCCTGCTCCGAGACCACTTTAGGATGCTGTGAACAGATGAGAGTGACCAGGATGATAAATGTTTGGGAAAACAGTTATCAGGAAGGCTTGTAGGAACTGGGTGTGTTGAAATGGAAGAGAGAAGTTTTATGTGAAACACAATGGCCATTTTTAAATATTGGAAGGTTTGTCCAATGACCAGAATGGCTACGCAGTCAGTGCAGGCCAGGCAGCAGGAGTAGGGAAGTTAAAAGGAAGATATAAAAAAGCTGACTTCGCTTTGGTATGAAACAGAACCTTCAAACTGAGAGACTAGGACAATCCGGAATCCTCCCTCTACCTCCACAGTATTTCCTCACGCCCTCAGCTGCCAGATGCTGCATCCATTCCGTGGATGATAAGCACTGATTAAAGGGATTAGGCCTCTTGCATCTGGAAAAACAACCACTAGAAGATGATGAAGTCCATTTCAAGTTAACAAAGATGTATGCACTAAATTTCAAAAACAATAGGGCCTCACCTATGAACCAATAAATTTAAAGAAAAAAATGATTGTGTTAAGAGAAAGCTTTTGCTGAACCCAGAGTATATTCCAGGAACAATTCTAAAGGCTTTACCTAAATTGTCTTATTTACTGCTCACAAGAACTCAATGTGCTAAAAAGTTATTTTTATTTTATAGATTAGAAAAATAAAACTGGTAAATGTCGCGCAGGCTCAGCGGCCATGGCTCACAGGCCTAGCCACTCCGCGGCATGTGGGATCCTCCCGGACCGGGGCATGAACCCGTGTCCCCTGCATCAGCAGGTGGACTCTCAACTACTGCGCCACCAGGGAAGCCTGCTCATGTTCTCTTTACTTCAAAATTATGTCCTACTGGCACATAGGAGGTGGAATTAGAAAATACATTACGGCATAGGCAAAAACATGAATATCATTTTTGAAAGAAGATAATGAAATCTAGAACATAGATTAGTGATTTATTCTTTGCAAGAAGTTTCTAGAGTTCAAGAAAGTGACCTTGAGACTTTTACTTTTATCATTTTCTCAGAAACAGCACATATAATTCTATTTATAAAGCACTTTACATTAACATACTTTTTTTACTTTTAAACATAAAGCATATTTCTCAGAGAATCTGAAAACTCTGTTAACTGACGCTTCTACATATTTACCATAATATGCCATCCTGTCCCTGAGCTTTCTGTGTGATCTTTAATTGCCTTCTGAGTCATCCAAAGAAAGTATAAATTAGCCATAGAACAGGATTATTATTAGGTATAGTCTACTATACCCTTATTTCTTGAATGTGTGTAGCTTGAATTCTTTTTTCTGGTAACCAGAATACTTTATTACTCAATTATGCAAAATGACACAAAATTTCTTGTAGTACTTTCCCTAGCAGGAAGCAAACGTACCAAACTCTTTACTTCAAGAGATAGCAGAAGTGAAAAATAAATTACAAAGGAAAAAAATAATTAAGTTTAAACATCTAGAAAAGTTCACAAACAAAAGAAAGAAAATATGTTGTAGTAGGAAGCTAACCTATTTGAAATATATTCTTTAAAACTGAAGCGATTATGAGGCAGAATAGACACATTCTTGGTCAGAGAGAGAAAACTTGATTGCACAGAATATCTCGGACCTGACCACATGTCTGTTTTTTTTTTTTTTAATTGAAGTATAGTTGGTTTACAATGTTGTGTTAGTTTCTGGTGTACGGCAAAGTTATTCAGATATATATTAATATGTATACACATATATGTGTACATATATACATATTCTTTTTCATATCCTTCTCCACTATGGTTTATTACAGGATATTAAATATAGTTGCCTGTGCTACACGGTAGGGCCTTTTTGTTTATCTATTTTATATACAGTAGTATGCATCTGCTAATCCCAAACTCCTAATTTATGCCTCCCCGCCTTCCCCTTTGCTAACCATAAGTTTTGTTTCTACGTCTGTGAGTCTGTTCCTGTTTTGTAAATAAGTTAACCACCTGGTTTATTTGTATGCACTTACTTTTACAGGTACTCTGAAACTTGATGATCCAGGCAAGTGTCACATGCTTGCTATGGATAGACTTCAAGATCATAGGAACACATCTGGGGAACTCTCACCCCATGGCTTCTAAAAACAAAACCAAAACAAACAACTAACTTTGAGAATTCTTGTAGATAAGCCATAAATACACATAGACTCTAGTGACTACCTCCTTCCCAATATTAGATTTTCCCACTTGAACAGGAGAAGGGTTTACGTACGGAATGTCTTTTCAATTAAGGCCCCCAGTTGTAGGAAACACAGAAAAGTCTGTTAACTATGATCAGGGAGTTTCAAAGAGTAAAAGATAGAGATCAGGACCAGAAGGCAGTGCCAAGAGGAGCAGCATTAGGACAGATCAGGGGCAGGAGGCCTAAGGTGAGGCTTCAGGAAAGAGTAGATAACAGGAATCTATATACTGGGTGGTGACCAGAGATAATAATAATATGAGCCCTAGTGGATTAAATTTACCACAGGTTGTCAAGTGATTTAATTCCTGCAATCTGTTGATGGGTGGAGTGTAGATGTGGGGAGTACCAAGGCCTTTCCAGCATCAGTCTGTGGCCTTGCTCACCAAAGGATATCCTGTTTCTGGTGGACAGAGAGACTCAAGTTTCCTTAGAAAGATCCAGCAATGACCTGGATTGACTTGACTATGAATACACTTATCTCCGTGTTTTAGAAACACCACTGATATCTCTCTCAACCAATGGTGAGGTCGGGGAACATTCTGCATTCATCTTGGTGCCTTTAGTACATACACTACAGGAGCTCAAAACTATTCATTGAATACACCACTGAAGGTGAAAGACAAGAAAGATGCGAAGAATTCAGAGAACCACAACTACTCACACCACAGCTTCAGAAAATAATGACATTCAAAACTAGGAACAAGACGCAAGAGGGAAGAGATATGGGAACATATGTATATGTATAACTGATTCACTTTGTTATAAAGCAGAAACTAACACACCATTGTAAAGCAATTATACACCAATAAAGATGTTAAAAAAAAAAAAAGAACCAATAAGTGGCTTTAGGAAGGTTGCAGGATGTAAAATCAATATACAAAGATCTGTTACTTCCAAATACTACTAATGAACAGTTCGCTATTGACATTTTTTAAAATTCCAGTTACAATAGCATTAAAAAGTGTTATATTCCTAGGGATAAATCTGGCAAAACATGATTAAGGTCTGCACATTTAAAACTATAAAACATTGCTGAGAGAAATGAAAGGCCTAAATAAATGGAGTGATTTACAAGTTTCATGGGTCAGATAACTCAATATACCAAATATGTCAAATTTCCCCCAAATTAATCTGTAGGAAAAAAAGCATTCCCAATGAGAATCCTTTTTGCATAAACTGACAAGCTGATTCTGAAATTCATTTGGAAATATAAAGAACCTAGGGAAATCAAAACAACTTTGAAAAATAGGAGGGAAAAAAACCCAAAAAACTAGGAACAGCAGAAACTAACACAACATTATAAAGCAACCATACTCCAATAAAGATTAAAAAAATAGGAACAACTTTGAAAGTTCCAATAAAGATTAAAAAACAAAGGTAGAAGGCATAGATCAAAAAGTATTGGTATGGTATTGGTTATGGTATTGGTTATGGTATTGGTTATGGTATTTTATGGTACCATATTGGTTATGGTATTTTAAGGCATTAGTAATTAAGGATATGACATGATTTTGAAGTGAAAGCTATTTGCTCTGGGAGACCCTTTTGGCTCTGATGGGAACTGATGTCAGAGAATAGAAAACAGATTCCAGGGCAAGCTCAGAAGTCTCACTAACAAATCGGTTCATGCTGTGGCTGTGGCAGTGTCTACAAAAAAAATTAATCAACAATCAAAGAAAGAGATGGAAAATTTTATTTGAGCCAATCTGAGGATTATAACCTGGGAGACAGTCTTTCAGAAAGCTCTGAGGACTGTTCCAAAGAGGTAAAGGGGGAGGTCAGCATACATGTTATTCTGGCAAAGGGGGTACATGCAATCAAGCACACATCTCAGTAGAAGGTTGCTGCTAGTCATGAGAAACAGACGTCTCAGTTGACGGTTTTAGTGCTTTCCCAGGTATGGCAAGATGTAAGAATCCAGTTTCATAAAAGATTTCTCCCGAAAATATCTAACTATTTGAAGGCCTGTTCTGTCAGTTTTCCCAGAGCACAGATTACCTCTTCCTGATCTTCACCCCAAGTTCCTTTCAGAGTGTCTGGTAGGTCAGTGACTGCAGTGGCTGATAATTTGATTATTGTAGAACAAGATGGTGGGCAACATTCTTTACTTTATAATCCCTTCCCTTTCGCTCTTAATTTCCACCAAGGTTTGGGAGGCAGTTCATGACCAATTTGTCCCATGGCACTACGAATGCCCATTCCCAGGTCAAGCAAGAATTTCGTTGATAAGCCACTCGAAGTGCTATTACTGGACTGGTCCTATTAACAGTAGCCAAAAGCTTTTGGACCGCCTGTCCTACTAGTCTGTTAAGGTTCAGGAAATGGTTCCCTCTGGTTGCTTCTTTCCATATCTAGAGTTACACTATTATAATCATTGATCTTACAGGACTATATATTTGGTCAACTGTTTCAAGTCACCTAATCACATTAGTTTTATCTCAGGATTAGTCACACATTTGGTAATGCAAGAAACAACAATCTTGTAAAATAGGCAAAATACAAGTAACATAACTAGTCACATTACTAAGGTCATAAGTAAGTATTTAAGCTGTAAAATTCTATTAGGTGTGGCCCAGTATGTCCCCAGGTCATCTGACCAGTCTGTTCTGCACCAATTGCTCTCTCTAAGGGAAATGATATATTGTCACCGTACATAAAGTTCACCAGAGTCATCTGCGCGCACAAGGCAAGTGGTGGGTCACCATGATCCCTACAAGACTGAGAAAGGAATGTTATCTCCTAAGGAGTTTCATGACTAGCTCCAGAAGAAGAAAAATTGATCTTTATGCTTAAGCAGCTATTTCTGCCATTGGGGAGGTCTGGTTGATGCATAATGCAGATGTACAATGCACACTGGAGGGGAGGGAGGAGGCCCAAACTGGCAGAGAAATATTGTATGTTTAAATTTTCTTGTCTTGCCTTAAAATAGAAATTTTTATCTCATCGGCAGGTAAGTGAAATGGTGATTGGAGCAAGAGTAAGAGAAATTCTTTGTTGTAGTTACTTTTTCTCCCTCTAATTTCCTTGCTCCATCTTCTCCAAGTAACAACTGTGTAGACAAACCCCCTCACCCTACAGTACACACTTCCCTAAATGTATTGTCTTAAATTTGCTTGAGTGAAACACATCTGCCACATCTCCGCCCTGCCAATGGTAATAAATAATTCTAGCCTCTTCAATTTTTAAATCCATTATAAAATCAGCCTCCAAAATGATTTTTAGGTCAGCAGGGGAAGGGTATGTGATTCCTAACAATGACCGTAACAGTGGCACTCCTAATAAGTGAATTTGAGCAATTAACTGATACTCGATTTTCCTGTTTTCCTCAAGTGTAAAAGAAGGTTAAGAAAAATACCTCCCCTCCCCTTATAAGATCATATATGGGAATCACAGGGTAAATTATAAAGAGTTTAAAAACATTAGCTGCTAGTATCTTGCTGGTTACACTTCACCACCTGCAGAAAGGCCTGTTAATCCCTGTCATCCCATCTGCTAAGGACTCCAGATACTGACTATAGACCTGGACTCTTGACCAAAGGTTTGAAGTGGAAAGTCATTCAGAAAAAAAAGAAAAATATATTAACCACTGGTTTTTATAGAACTGCAGGGGACAATAAAAATTTTGTTCCCAATCAATTACTTGAAGTTTGCCATCTTTGCCACTGGCAAGCATGTAAACATTTAAAAAGTATCTAATGAGAGCAAGTGATTGCAGAGACCCTGCACACTGCTCGATTGTTCTCTGATGTGCCCTAAATGTGCTGACACCAGCTTTCCTTTATCTGTGAAGGAAACCTCCAGGCCAAGAACCTCAGATGGCTCCATCAATAGAAAGTGCATTGTGCTTATTCTAATTCAGTAAAGATGCACAAAGACCAGGATCTTGGAAGTAGTAAAAAGTACTTCTCAAATGTCAAGAAGAACATGGAAGTGGAAATATAAAATAAAAGCCTGATCAAAAATAAGCTTTTGATGGTTTCTTTTGTATTAAAATAATATCAACCATGAAACAAATCTGAAGGCAAAAGATGGGCACATCTGAAGTGTTGCTTATTTACTTGATCTCATCCTGAAACTATCATTGACCTGCAGGATTTTTCTCTCCTCCTTAGATTCAATTCCATACACTTTGTTCATTCATTCATTCAGTTTTTTATTCATTTAAAAATTTCATTAGTATTTAATTTTAGGCATTGCATTAGTTGTAGTATCACATTCACGAAGCAATTATTGTGTCCCAGGTATCCCAGTAAGGGCTTTCTATTAATTATCTTATTTAACCCTGCTAACAACTCTGTGAGATAGGCCCTTTATTCTGTCCATTTTACAGATGAGGAAACTAAGACCCAGGCAGGTCACATTACTTGTCCAAGCTCATCCAAATAAGCTAGTAACTGGTGCACCAGTAATTCAAACCAGGTTTGTGTACCTTCAAAGTATGAGTTCTTAAGTTTTATATTAAAATGCCTAGGTGTTGGGGCTCTAAGCACTGAGAGAACAGGGTCCTACTTGTTCGTTCTAGTAGAGGAATACACAGGAGGGGCTGGGAGACTTGGGGAAGGTTGCTGAACCTCACCTGAGGAGAACAGTGTCAGGAGAAGTGAGAGAGGTAGGGAGGGAGGGAAGGAAAAACCTTAAAAATTATGGTAAAGAGTTGAAATTTTATACTGAAAATTATGGAGGAAATCTGAAAGATAAGCCATTTTTGAAGATTGTGCCAGATTTATGTTGGCAGAACTGGAATAGGGCATGGTGGGAGACACAGGGAGCAGACAAGAAGGCTATTGTGATAATTCAGACAAAAAATAATAAGGACTTAAGGCAATGGCTATGAGAATGGAGAAAAATGGGATTTGAGAGACACAAAAGGAGCAAAACTGCTAGGTTTCAGGGACTGGGTGTATATGATGAGAAAGAGGGAATAATCTAAAATTCCCAACTTTTTTTTTTAGGCTTTCTCTAGTTGCTGCGAGCGGGGGCTACTCTTCGTTGCTGTGCATGGACTTCTCATTGCTGTGGCTTCTCTTGTTGAGGAGCACAGGCTCTAGGTGCGCGGGCTTCAGTAGTTGCAGCACGTAGGCTCATTAGTTGTGCACAGCTCATGGGCTCTAGAGCGCAGGCTCAGTAGTTGTGGTGCATGGGCTTAGTTGCTCCACGGCATGTGGGATCTTCCCGGACCAGGGTTCGAACCCATGTGCACTGCATTGGCAGGCGGATTCTTAACCACCACGCCATCAGGAAGTCCCTAGAATTCCAAAGTTTTTGCTTGGTGAGATTAAGTGGTACATTTACCTGTAAGAGGATCAGGGATGTTGCAAATTTGGGCAAAATGAGATGTCAGCTGAGGAGCCTCTGGCACAGCAGAGGTGCTCAGGAGAACAGTCAGGGCCCTGAAATCCAGCTGGGAGCCATTGCCACATACATGTGATGATGCAGAGGATTATTCTCAGAGGCCAACTCTGACTAACTGATGCAGTGGCCACCTGGAGCACTGTGCCATTTTGGAGCCTAGAGAAGAGAGATTCGATAAAAGCATTCAGGATGGGGGACAAGATGTAAAGATTTGCAGTCCTGAATGAGCACATAGCCTTCTGTTTCAAAACAAAAAAATCAATCTGTCTAGAAAAAGAAACATTTGGAAAAATATGGAGAATAGTGTGAAATCAGTAATGCTGGTAGGTATAAATGCAGTAGGGTGGTTAAGAAAGTGGGCCCCAGGGTCAGACTGTCTGGGCTAGAATCTCAGTTCCCCATTTACTGTTACTGTGATCCTGGGTTAGCGACCGAATCTCATGGTGTCTCCAAGTCTTTACCTGGAAAACAGGCATAATTATAATAATACTTCAGAGAGTGCTGTGAAGAATTAGCTATCCATGAAAAGTGCTTAACCATGTGAAAAAACCCAATGTTTTTCATTTCATAAAAAAACATACGCACTAAAGATATATATAGTTATATAGGAGAATCTTAAGTACCAGACAGAAGCTCAAAAGATACGATAGAGGCATTAAATGCATTAACAGGAGTATTGTGAAAACACCTGTCCTTAAAAAGAACATTTTTCCTCATAAGAAATAATACAGAATGACTATGAATTAGAGATTGTTCAATCGATTTTGTTTTCTTTAGACAATAAATCTGAAACCCAGAGATGTTCAATGACATAACCAAGGTCACACCCAATCAAGCCAGAGCCAAAATCAGCACTGTTTCCTGATCCCCAGTACGATGAATTTTCACTACATGATGCTAGATAATAATTTTTTAAAAAACTATTAGTTGAATAAAAATCTTTATAACATCTATGCCTCATTTTTTTTTAAATTATCACTTATCTATCAACTTGTTCTTAACATGTAAACTCTCTGAAGCATGGATATTTTACCTTTCCAGAATCAACTTTTCCTGACACAGAACAACTACTCTGTATGCAGTAGAAAACTTAAAACATAATAACGAGCATTTTGTTCATCTGACTGAAAGGGAGTGAAGGAGTATTTGTCCTCTGGTGAAAATCACACACTGGTAAATTTCAACCTTTTGGTTGCCTATCTCTAGAAAGTTTGCATTTCCTATAAGGCACTTCTTTCAAATTATTTTGGAAGGATTGGAAAGATAGAATCAAAGAAGATGGGGGACTGAGGATGAAGAAGTCAAATGAAAGATCTGGGAAAACCAGTTGTCTCATTTAATTGCCACCCTTCCTTTTCCTTCCCTCACTGTGATATTTCTGTAATTTGTGATTAAATCAGGTTAGAGTACCTACTAAATATAGAATATGAATTTGGTCAAGCTAAAAGTCCAAGCACTCGTACTTCTTATGCAAAGATTTAACTATGTCTAATCAACTGCCATGAACTTTGGAGGTAGACTCACTTTTCCCAGGACACAAGGCAAGGTTTTTTTATGAATGTAAAGAATGGGAAATGCCACTTTGTAAAATGTTGTTTCAGGGTTCAGTATTGTTCAGTATTTAAGTTGATTTTTATTCTAAGCTGATTTTTATTCTTACTATATTTTTCAATATTTCATATGTCCCCAGTGGGGCTTGCTCTCTTTATATTTTACACATTAGATTTATGTAGTTCTTTATAGATTAAAAAAATTCAAGGATGTAGGTACACAAGTATTGATTGGACAGTTTAAAAGCATAATATTATATATCCCTCCCTGGCTCAACAAAGAATTTTAGGCATACAAATGGGGCAAGAAAAATGTAACCTAGAAACCTAGGAAAATCATTTCCAACAGTCACTGTTAAGGAATGACCTCTTAACACTTAGTGCTTTTTAGATGCTTCAAGCAATTATTAAAAGAAAATGAGAAATCATCCAATTATGAGATAATTCAGAATAAACAGTCATGAATAAAGAGAACCCACGAAAATGGTTCTTAAATGCATGCTTAAATAATGAAGTTCTTATATTTATAGGAAAGGCTAGATGACTTGACTTCAATAAAATTGTTGTTATTATATGGCATTTATTTGGCACTTTCCATTTTATAAGTGTACTACTGTTACTGAAATAAGAAAAACAGTTTCCAACACTTTACGTGAATTACTCTCACCCAGAGATTATGCATGACTATAAAGTACATGAGAAAGTTGCAAAGAAATGCTATTGGTAAGTTTCATTTCTTGCTAAGAAAAAAGAAAGATCGTGAATTTAAGGAACGGAATGTTGATTTTAGAGAACTATGGGATGGGGGCCAGGAGAAGCAAAAACAGATCTTTCAATCGGATTACAAATAATGACACAAGAACCCATCTGCCTATGTTTTAGGGTGCAGAATGCTCTGCTGATTTGATGAGTAGGAGGGAAGGTTTGGTGGGATGAAAAGATGGAGTAAAGCCAGGGAAGCTGGCTGCCTCAAGTTTAACATGAAAATGTCAAATTAAATGTGTGTTCTCTTCCTGAAAAATACCCGCCCTCATTATGCATCCATGTGTCGATGACTGATGCAAATGAATTTTTCAAGTGCTGCGTAAATGAGTCGCCTACCGATGTTAGCCTAGTGAGAGCCAATCCCTAGTAATATACAGAATTATTATTTTTAGCCTTAGAAAAAAATATACAGACATTAAATGTTTACAGGTTCAATCTTCCTTTCCTCTTTACTATATTCCAATTTAATCACTGAACTACTAGAATTGGGACAGTCGTGGCTTTGGATTGGAAATAATTTGAATTCTGGCTATCATATTTATGGGGAAAACTAGGCTACTGCTACTTCCCTAAGGCAAACACATCTGTGGTTTAAGCTAATCAGTCCCTGCATGTCACAGTCGCTTCATACAAATAGGGTAAAAATAGCATGTCTTTGAAATGAGGAGCTATAATCTTTAAGACAAATCATACATTTTGAGTAAAGCTCACCTTAATGGATGAAATATTTGCATATCAATTAGTGGCTGTCCAACTGAATAAGTGTTTTAATCAATGAGCATATGTGAATATTTTGATATACTGTCCACCAGATATAAAGCCTGATTATTAATTCTACATTTTTAGTTTATAAAATTGAAGATGACTCTTCAAGGCAAAACTGAGAAATGCTTGCATTGTGTTGTTTTAGTGGCTTAAATCACAAATTAACTTTTATCAAAAAGTAACTGTTTTATTTTAGTGAGTACTAATGTAAACACTGGAATACCAGCACAATAAGACATTTAACATTTAACACAAAAAAGCATTTAAAGTAGATAATTTCACAAGTTAAGTGGCTTGTTTTGAAATTAATAAATGCTTAGAACTGGAGAAAGTAACAATGACAACAAACGCAAATGCAAAACATCAAAGGAAAAAAACTTCAGAATATTTAATCCAAAAATTGTCTTGAAAAATTTTTTTAGTTCCAAGTTTACTCATAACTATCATCATATATTTATTTTAATAATTTCAGTGTTGTCCTCAGCCATATGTTTATTCCAATTATTAATGAAATTACATAATAATAAAAATATTTAGTAGGAATTCTAACATCATATACTAATATAGTGATTAATCTTTAAGAAAAAAAACCTGATGTTAATTTGACCTGGGTCCTTTTGTTTTCTTTATAAGCATGCAACAAAGTATAGTCCTGTAATTGTAAATACCAATAACATAGTATCTCATTGTTCTTCATGGAAATTAGTAATGTGTAATAATGCATGTCATTACTGGTAGTGAAAACCATTGGAGAAATCACTACTGCATTTTAATGAATGAGTTAAATGCCTGGGATTGTCAACTATGCTAAAGGAATAATGATCTGAGAAAAATTAATTCTGGCATTTGGTAATTACAGTAGAAAAAATGTAAACTTCACTGAAAGAACATTTTGTCTAAAATATTTTATGCTATCTCAAATGCCATAGCCACAAATTGCAATGTATACAGAAAATACCTTATTACACAATCACAGACTATTCTGGGTCAAAGGAATATGTTAAAAGACCTAAAAAGTATCCTTATCCAAGTAATGATAGCACTAATAATATTTTCTATTAGAGGTAAATATTCATAACTATGACAAGATTACTTGGACAATTATTTTTACTGTATATAGTTTTAAAGATATATGCAATAAAATATGAATTAAATGTTTGTTGACAGGTTTTCTGAAGTTATGCGGGCCGTAAAATGGCATTTTAAAAGTTTACTCCTCACAGATGATTTTTTTTTTTTTTTACCAGACTTGGTATTACCAAATACATGCAGAGAAATTTTTACCTTTTTTACTGTGTTGACATTTGTACTGATGGTGCAAATTCAGTGATGGGCAAAACTGCTGTGGACTGAGCAGGAATCAAGGTAGTAGCACTTGTGGTCATTGTTGTCTCACACACATGTGTAAAATAAATAAATAAATATTAAAAGGCAATTTCTCTAAAGAAGTCTTAATATAGTAGTAAAATTTGTTAAATGTATTAAATCTTGGCCCATGAGTACACATCCTTTAATATTCTGTGTGATAAAAAGAGAAGCATAGAGCACTTCTGCTACATATTATAAAGTCCAGTAGTTGTGTTGAACAAAAGCACTTGCGAGCCTGAGAGTAGAACTAGCCACTATTACCACAGAATATAATTTTTACTTGAAATAACAACCAACAAACAAATTATGGTTATTCAGAAGTTGGTGTTTGAAGAACCAAAGCAATTTTGAAAAAGGACAAAGTTGAAGGACTCATCCTTCTTGATTTCAAAATTCACCACAAAGTTATAGTAATCAAGCCAGTGTGGTACTGTCATAAGGGCAGTCATATAGATAAATGAAATAGAACTGAGAAGCTAGAGATAATCCATTTAATTATGGTCATTTGATTTTTGACAAGGGTGCCATGGAGAAAGAAGAATCTTTTCAAGAAATTGTGCTGGGAGAATTGAGTATCCATCCATATACAAAAGAATGAACTTAGAACCCTGCCTCATGTCATACACAAAAATTAGCTTGAAATGGCTCACATGCTTAAGTGTAAAAGCTGAAACTGAAATATCCATAGAATAAGATACAGCAGTAAATCTTTGTGACCATAGGTTGGGAAAGGTTTCTTATATATGACACCAAAAGTACAATTGACAAAAGAAAAAAAGTGATAAGTTGAGCTTTATTAAAATTAAAAACTGTTGTGCTTCAAAGGGCACCATCAAAAAACTGAAAGGACAATTCACAGAATGGAAGAAATATTTGTAAATCTAATCAGAGTCTAATATCCAGAATATATAAAGAACTAAGCAATAAAAAGACAAATATCCCATTTTTTTTTAATGGGCAAAGGTTCTGATTGCACATATCTCAAAAGAAGATATGTAAGTGAACGATATTGCATGAAAAGATGCTGAACTTCATTAGCCATTAGGAAAATGCAGTCCAAAACCAAAATGGGATGCCACTTCATATGCACCAAAAAGGCTATAATAAAAAAGACAGGCGGCCTTCCCTGGTGGTGCAGTGGTTGAGAGTCCGCCTCCCGATGCAGGGGACACGGGTTCGTGCCCCGGTCCGGGAGGATCCCACGTGCCGCGGAGCGGCTGGGCCCGTGAGCCATGGCCGCTGAGGCTGTGCGTCCGGAGCCTGTGCTCCGCAACGGGAGAGGCCACAGCAGTGAGAAGCCCGCGTACCGCAAAAAAAAAAAAAAAAAAAAAAAAAAAAAAAAAAAGTCAAGTACTGACACATGCTGCAACATGAATGGATCTTGAAAACATTATGCTAAGTGAAAGAAGCCCATCACAAAAGACCACATATTGTATGATTCCATTTATATGAAAAGTTCATAATAGACAAATCCATAGAGACAGACAGTAGATAGTGATTTCTAAGATTTGAGAGTTGTGCTGAAGCTATGGTGACTGCAAATGGATGTGAGCTTTCTTTTGGGAGTGATTAAAGTTTCTAAAATTTATTGTACTGGTGGTTGCTCACTTCTGTGAATATACTGCAAACCAATGAATTCTAAAATTTAAATTGGTGTATTTTATAGTATGTGAATTATATCTTAATAAACTGCTTTTAAAAAAAGAAGTGAGTATTTGGCAGATGTTTTCTCGAAAACAAAGGAAGTCAGTCTGTCACTCCAAAGAAAACAACTGACAGTATTTGTTGCCAGCGATATAATTAAAACTTTCAAGCAAAGTACAAATTTTTAAGACTTTTACGAGCCACTATGTGTCTAAAAGCTTCCCAGTGTTGGAATTTCTAAGGAGACTAGTGGGCATATTAACAAATGTGTTTTTTGATATTTATGAAATATGCAGATCTGCACAACTCAGTGAACCAATACTTTTCAAATGGCCAATGAATGATGATACAAAACCATGTATGCATGGGTAAAAGACACATTTAAAGTGAAAAAGAAGCCAATGGATTTAAAAGTAATAGAGCGCATTGTTTTGACAGAATATTAAAAGATAGGGCTGCAATTAATCTTTAAGAAACTACCACTTACTGAGTTTTGATATAGTTTTAAAGATAAATTATCTGAAAAGGCAATTAATGTACTCCTTTTCCCATGAACTGCATGAGGCTGGATTTCTTTTTTTTTATACTTCAACCAAAACAGCATATTTTAATGGGTTGACTTCAGACCAGATATGAGAATCTAATAAGAATCTAATTGGCATCTAATAAGACAGGAATTAAAAAGATTAAAATTAAAACAACACAATTCTTCTAACATCTTTATTATTGGTAAATATAGTTTTTTTCACTAAAGTATATTATTTATGTTAATATGTAGTGAGTTTAATATTATTTTTAAATGAATTAATAAATATTTAAAGTTTTCCTCAGTTTATTTTCCAATATGGTAACTAGTGATAGCTATAACAGACCTAAAAAAAGCTCTTTGAGATACTCAGTAATTTGTAAGTGGGGAAAGGGGCCCTAAAACTGAAGCGTTTGAGAATGCTGCTCTAATGCTTCCCTTCACTTTCTAGAGGGGAAACCACTCCAGGTATTGCTCTGGGAGGCTTGATGTGGAGGTAATGTGCTGGATACACAGATCAGATAGTGGCATATCTGGAGTATGGCATTTCCAAAACGTTTTTAGGTCTAGTTTTTACATAAGAAAGCCACATGTCTTCCGTGATAATGAATAACAAGAGAAAAAAACTTTCTCTGCTGTTGCAGATAGCTGGACATGTGGTTATAAAAAGCCCAGCCTAGGATATAATGATAGATGTATAATATATGAAGAGAGTACTTATGATAAAGTACTTATGATAAAGCAAATATATGAAGAGAGTACTTATGATAAAGCAAATATAATGATAGATGTATAATATATGAAGAGAGTACTTATGATAAAGCAAATGTATAATATATGAAGAGAGTACTTATGATAAACAAAATATTAAAAACTTTTTGAATCTGGATAAATGGTATATGGAGTTCTTGGTACCAACATTGCATCTTTATGGTAAGCTATAAACTATTTCCAAATAAAAGATTTAAAAAATAGTATAGTCAACGTTACATGGAGGAGTTATAAATAGCCCAAAGAAGAAATTGTTCTTTAATAATTTATAGCATGTATCTTAGTACAAACTACCCACATAGGGTACTTAAATGTATTGAGTGCCTTTTATGTGCCAGGTACTGTGCAAAGTGCTTTATTCACTTTATGTAAATTCAATTCATATTTAACCACATTCTTGAGAAGTAGGAATTATCATTATTTTATAGCTTATTTCATAAATGAAGAAACTTAAGTAACTTGTGAGTGATTGTAAAGTTTATAAGTGCCCCAACTCATGTTCGAACCTAGAAGGAGCTGACTCTAATAGGTAAGGAAATTAATGACATAGTGAGTAAATAGCAAACTAGGATTCAAACCCAGATGATTTACATCCTATTATTTCATTAAAGCAGATCAGTCATTATCACTTACTAAGAGTAGGTCAGAAGTTAGTTCAAGTGATTTTGTAGATAAAAGCAATTCTATTCCTTAGAAATATTTCTGAATCAAGAATTTGGTAATTTAAACATAATCAACAATATTTTAGTAGAATTTTATGTCTCTGAGAAAAATCTTTAAAATTCTCTACTGTAGAGTTTTGAAAGCATTTGATTTCAACCATTGTGGAAAAAGTCAGCCTAAATAACCCAAAGATTAGTGTCCAAAAGCAGAGAACAAAGAATTCTCTCAAATGCTGAGAAGGGCAGCTTCCCCTTAAATCTGTTCTCTTCCCTTTTACCCATGTATTTTTATAATTCTTTTCAAGCCCAGGGCCAAAAGAAATAAGTCATTCAACCCTGGTGCTGCCAACAGGAACACAGTGGATGGCAGGAGGGCAGGAAACCACGTGCTTCCCGTAGAAATGGGGCTGTCTTTACCAAGGAATAGCTTTCAGGATGATCTGCTGTCGGTCCTGCCCTGGGGCTAAGTTGCAAGTCTTCTTTCTTGACATTTTGCCCCAAACTCTACTTTTTAGTAATGGAGAGAGAGGTGAATATAGATCAAGAAAGGTTCTCTCTGCTGTGAGAGAGAACAAGCTTCTTTCTATCACACTCGGTCTTGGAGAATAAGATATTGCTGATTGTGTGATTCTTTCAGTGAAAGAATATGGCCTTTTGTTTGTGCATCAAAAGTAACTATGACAATCTGCCTATGAAAATTCTGAACTTACATCTTTTAGCATTTATGAATTAGCTAGCATTTGCTGCATCCTTGCTATGTACCTTGGCATGGCGCTAATCAATTACACAGGTAGTAGTTTAAGTAACTGGGATTTAAATCCAATGCTATTGACTTTCGCTTAATGATTAATTTATATTTCTTCTTTGTGAAAAGAGTCAGGAAGGATACAAAGTTAAATCAGACATGGGCAACAGTCTCAGGAAGATTACAGTCTAGTAGTGGACTTAATGTATATACATAAATAGTTACAATATACAGTAAAATGTACTAAATGTCATAAGAAAGGGCTATGGGATTTCATGAGCATGAGAGATGTCAACTGACATGAATGAGATAAGATCTTATAAAGGCTGGGAAAACTGAGCTGAGCTATTTCAACATCAGATATAATTAAATAAATGAACAAAATACTCGTTTAAAAAGCCGTAAGGAAAGTGTGACTGCTGGAAAACAGAAGATAGGTTTGAGAACAGCAAATATTTCACTTCGGATAAAATACTGATTGCATAAAAAGCAAAGTCTGAAACCAGTTTATGGAATTTCTTGAATGTTTAAGATACTTTATTGGTACATTTTAAGCAGAACAAAGGTACATAACGTTTTGAGTCAAGGAGGGACATGGTCAGGGCTGTGCTTGGGAACTGTGATGTTCAGTGCAGACGCCACCAGCACATGTAGTTGCCTAAGTTTAAATTTAAATTAATCAATATTAAATAAAATGAAAAAGTTAGCTCCTCAATTGCATTTGCCATATTTCAAATTCTCAGTAATGCCCAAAAGCTAGCAGCTTCTGTATACAGGACAGGAGAGATATAGAACATTTCTATCATCACAGAATGTTCTATTGGACAGAGTTGCTTTAAAAGATTAATCCAGTAGTGCACTATTAGTGGATTGGACGGGAGAGGAAACCATAAACGGGAAGCTGATTTGAACAATCAAGGTTAGACGTTCTGAGTAGCTGTCGTAGGGAATAGAATTTCACTTATAAAATGCAGAATATTACCTTGTACTCTTCTGAGTTTTCTACAGATACTCATGATAAGAACCATTTACTGCATACTCCAGGGACACCAGTCAGAACTTAGATTCCTTATATTGCTCTGGAGAAATTTTCTTTGGCACCCACGAGAAAAGAGAGAAGATGAAATGACTCACTGGATTATGAATATCTAGAGATCCTCACTTCCATGTGGAAGTGGGGGGAACTCAAGCAGATGGGCTTCCTGAGATTCATCTCATGTGGGGTTTGTGGGTAACAACCATCTGGCTCCCAACTTGGCTTGAATTTCAAGGGAAGTCCAAAATCATCCAGTTTCTCTCTAAAGTTTGTTTATACACGGAGAAATTCCGTTACGAATTTACACTTTTCTTTTTTTTTTTCTATTTTTAGTCTTATCTTTGAGTTTTTCTGTAATCATTACTGTCTGGAATGGGAGACTTTCTCATTTTACGTATAAGGAAACTGAGGTCAAATTAAGTGATTTGGCCAAGATCACACAGCTAGTTGTTTGCAAAGCCAAGCAATAACAGGTGTTCTGGGTTCTTTCACCTGTCCTATGGCATTTTCAGAGTAACTTAGAACAATATGCTTTAATTTCCTTTTCATATCCTTAGGAACTAGGGCAGTAGCTATGGCTCTGTAATTTAACTTATGATCCCAACACGGTCACATTTAATTATATGTTTAATAAATATTTTGTTGAGCATTTGCTTGAAACTGGAACATCAACACCTAAATCTTGTCAACTGCCAAATGGATCCAGAGGAAAAAACAGTTTAAAGACCCGTGTTCTAGGTAAACAGGACTACTCTTCCTCTGGCGCTGATTCTCTCAGAGTCCCTACAACATGTTATGGCCCTTATTTGTTTTCCTGCCTGTCCTTCTCTACTAGATGATGCTCCTTCAGAATAGGGTCCACGTCATACTTGTCTTTGTTCACCAGTGCTTATCCCAGCTCTTAGCACACAGTAGAAGAGCTGATGAATAATGCATGAACGATATA
Source organism: Neophocaena asiaeorientalis asiaeorientalis (assembly GCF_003031525.2). Lineage (NCBI taxonomy): Eukaryota > Metazoa > Chordata > Mammalia > Artiodactyla > Phocoenidae > Neophocaena > Neophocaena asiaeorientalis. The sequence goes on along the minus strand of NW_020174561.1, from coordinate 2,341,160 downwards.
TGGGTAAAGAGGTAATTTGGAAACTCTGCTTGTGTGTACCCTTATTAATCTCGTTTCTGACCTTTAGAACTACACAGGCTTGCCAGGGGCACAGAGGAAAATCAGGCTTGTCTTTCTCAGCAGGCAATTCAAAGCCACACAGTGCAGCAGGAGATCTACAGAACACCACTCTTTCACCCACCGAAGCAGTTTACCAAAGCTGTATTCCGGCATTCCTAGGTCCCTTTAATACAGGACTCAGTTTTTTGAAAGTCCATTTAATTGACTCTCTTTTTCTTGGGAATAAAAGCCAGCCTGCCAAAGGCTGGCAAAGGTGAGTCTGAAGGCCTCTGTGGGATCCTCGGGGTGGGGGTGGGGGGGCTGGAATCTGCCTCCCTGCAGGGGAGGGAGGCTGGCTGTGCTCTCCACAGCTGTATGGCTCCGTTCCTCTTGTATTGGCCAGGATTGAAAGAGATGAGTCAGAAAGCATCCCTTAATCCTACCATTCCTATCTGTGCCCCAAAAGAGCAGGTAGAGACTTCAAGTTGAATCAAATGGTTTGAAATTTAAAATACTCTCTGTGAACACTAAAATCTGAAACAAACCAAACAAGATAAGTATCATTGCCGTATTCATACCAAAGCATCAAGTGACAATGCCCAAGCTAGCAGCAACACTTCGTTTCTTGCACCAACAGGGCAAAGAGTTCATTCACACTGCAGATTCCCTTATGATCCAAAGAGCAGCGATCCAGATACAAAGAGACAATGTTATCCTTTGTTTTAGGCACTGCCATCTCATCACCTCCCACCCCCTCCTTCCCTCCCTCCACCATAATCAGACTTCTGGTGACATATCATAATTAGATGCATAAGCTGTCAGATACTAGAATTCCCCAAGCTCCTTTTGAACTTTGTGTCTAGTTATTATTGTTTTTCATGTTACAATAAGGAATCTGGGGTGCGGTCTTTTATGTTTTTTTTAACAAGACAGTCCTTTTGTGGCAATCAATGTTACATAAAGCTTGTCCTAAAAATGTTCTTCCTCATCATATTCCCATCAGATGACATTAAACAGCTCGTATCACAGACAGCTTATTCTTTATGAATATTTTCCAAATACCTCATTAAAAACATACCTACCCATCCCAAAGCAATCAAATTTTGCACCACTGCCTTAAAACTACCATTTTGTTCCTGTGAGAGTATATTCTTTATTTGTATTATCGCATTCTAGGCAGCTCTAAATCCCACATGACTAACATCCATGTTAACCCACTTCATTGCAACCTGCGACACGTGCTGTCACCAAAGGGGCTGAGGAAGCTCTTGTTAGAAGTGGCGTGAACTGACTAGTTTAGGCTCGACGCCTTTAACACAATTTTGTCTATTGGATAAATATGTAGAAAGTCAATTTTTTAAATCTTTATAATATGTTTTCTGCATACAGCCGTGTTACACAATAGCAAAAGTGTATTCTGAGAGGAAAAGAATTCCTGAACACATGTGAACATGGGCACAGAGTCAAATACCTAATAGCTTCTTATTTATTTTGAAAATGAGTCCAAAGTCACACTTTGTTTCAATTACCTTGAGATAAATTTTACACATAAAAACACTGATTGACTTTCAGTGAATTTTATGGGCAGTTTTGCCATTACATGTAGATATACAGATCCCTGAAAATCACTATGCTATGCAAAAATCTCACAACAAAAACCACAGGGTTTATGGGGAAAATGGGTTAGGGGCATAAGGCTCACAAACGTCACCAGTGACACATACATAAAAAAATAGGAGTCTGATAAAAGTGGTAACAGTTTTATGTATGGTCCAGAAATTCAAAAGTAGCATAATAACTACTATGACACTTTACTTTGAAAGTGATTTAGGGTTGCTTGTGAGCATCGGAGGGGTCCCAGCTTGCAAGTTTTGTGAAGTGGTAAAAGAGTGTTTCCTGAAATTGGAAAGTTGCAGCATCAGATGTGGACGGGCATGTCTCAAAGCACAAAGAGAACTGAGGAAACTGCTAGATATTTGATGTGTGTGTCTGAGTGAGTTTTCTTTTCCTTATCTTAATGCACTGAATAAAACCCCCAGTACAATACTAAATAAAAATAGTGAGAATAGGCATACCATTTTTTCCCCTGATCTTAAGGGGAACATTTTCAATATTTTACCATCAAATATAATGTTTGCTGTAGGTGTTTTGTAAACATTTGTTATCAAATTAAGGAAATTCCCTTCTATAACTCATTTGCTGAGAGTTTTATTTTATCAAGAAGGGATATTGAATCAAAAGCTAACTGTGCATCTATTGAGAAAATCATATATTTTTCTCCTTTTCTCTGTTAATACTGTGAATTATGTTCATTTTGAAATGTGAAATTAGCCTTTCATAGGTGGAGTAAACTCCACTTTGTTGTACTGTATTTTCCTTTTTGAATACCACTAGATTTAATTTAAATGTTAATAATTTTTACATCTGTATGGGAGATTGTTCTCTAGTTTTCCTTTTCCATAATGTCTTGTCAGGTTTTGGATTATGCTGACATCACTTAAAAAAACTCTTTCCCCTGTTTTTATTATCTGGGAGAGGCTGCATAAACTGGGTGACTGGGTGTTAATTTCTTCTTTAAATATTTGCAGCTATTCAAGCACTTTCTTTGTGGGAAGATTTTTATTTACGGAAAACCCTGAACGAACTTTTTGGCCAACCCAATAGTAATGGATTTCAAATTTCTGGTAATGATAATTTGATTTCCTTTATTTTTGTTAAACGTTCTGCTAGAGCTTTATTAATTTTACTAAAAGTTTTTTAAAAGCTTTTAGCTTAGTTGATTTTATCCTTCTATTCCATTTGTTTCTGATCTTATCTTTATTTTCTTCTCTTTTACACAGGATTGATATGTTGTTTTTCTAGCTCCTTGAGATGGAATTTTAAATTATTAAATTTTAACCTTTTTTCTAATATATATGTTTATAAGCATACATCTCCCTGTAACCATTGATTTCACTATAGTTTAATTGCAACCCTCAAGTTTAAATATGTTGTAACTTCATTACGATTTAGTTCAAACTAATTCTCATTTGATTTCTTAATTATTCATATACGAGATGTTTTCTTTAATTTCCAGACAGTGGGGCTTTTCTTGTTATCTTTTTATTGACTTCTAAGTTAACTGTATTGTGATCAGAGAATATACTCTAAGCTATTCAAATCTTTTGAAATTTCTGGCAATTCTTTATGGCCCATCAGATGGTTGACTTGGTAAATATTTCATATGAATTTAAATTCTGTCTTTGATGATTGCAAATGTTTGTGGTTCCTCAAGACTCCAATTCGCAGCTCCAGATCCACACAATAGCAAAAGGCCTTCCTACTTCTCTCTCCCCAGCAGAGGCTCTGCACAGGGGCCAACCCTGACCCTCAGCTCACACAAGAACTGGCAATTCCTCTGCAACAAAAAAATATCTGGTGATCCAAAGATCATTTGTATACAGTTTCCCTCTCTCTATTTTTTTTTTAAAGATAAAACACAAGTCAAATTTATTATTAGATTTGTCCACAGTCAGCAATGGTGATCTTCTTGCTGGTCTTGCCATTCCTGGACCCAAAGCACTCCATGGCTTCCGCAACATTCATGCCCTCTTTCACCTTGCCAAAGACCACATGCTTGCCATCCAACCACTCAGTTTTGGCTGTGCAGATGAAAAACTGGGAACTGTTTGTGTTGGGGCCAGCATTTACCATGGAAAAGATGCCAGGACCCATATGCTTCAGGAGGAAATTCTCATCATCAAATTTCTCCTCATAGATGGACTTGCCACCAGTGCCATTATGGTGTGTGAAATAAATCCCGGAATTATTCTGTGAAAGCAGGAACCTTTATAACCAAAGCCTTTCTCCCCAGTGCTCAGAGCACAAAAGTTTTCTGCTGTCTTTGGAACTTTGTCTGAAAACAGCTCCAATCTGTTAACATAACTTTATGGATTGGATGAGCAGTCAGTTCATGGTTTCCAGGTCCCTTACCTCGAAGGAGACGTGGCCCAAGTGTTCGCCATCGACGGCGATGTCAAAGAACACGGTAGGGTTGACCATGGTTGGGCAGCGCAGGAGGTTCTGGGGTGGCGGCGTCTGCCTGCCTCTCTATAATTTTATTCCACCTAGTCCTTGTTGATTCCATAGATTTCTGAAAATTTTTAACACTACAATTTTGCAACTTATCCACTTTCACATTGCTGCAGTAGGAGTATTGGCTTACTGTAACCTACTACATCCTACTTAGAACATAAAATCAGGACTCCAAATATTTATTTTAAAAAGTGAAGTTTTTTTTTTTTTTAAGAATCAATCCAAGAAATTTTTGCAATTCAAAGAATAGAGCTTCTGGAGCTTTAATTTAATTTGACAAACATTTATCGATTATCTGCTGGTCACAAACACCATATCATGTGCTGTGGAATTAAGAGTGAGTTAGACAATCCTGGTACCAGATGAACTTACAGTTTACAGAGAAGTCAAATATGGAAACAGATAAACTGCAATACAATGTAGCACATGTTATAATAGGGAGAAAAACTATCTCCTGGAACTCAGAGGAAGAAAAGGCTGCTTGCCCACAGGATTCAGGAAACAGTTCACAAATAAATAAAGTTACACTTGATCCTGAAGCCTGAGCAGAATTTGTCAGGCATAAAAGGAGGAATGATATTCTAGGCAAAGCGACAGCATTTGCAGCCACTTAGTCTCATGAAATGATACGGAATATCTGATATGGAATATTTATTGAAGGATGAGACATAAATGTTCCCGAATAGAGTCACATGAGTGGGTCTATGGAGTTGAGATGCATGTGTGAAAATAAGGTCATAGAGGTCATTTCAGGCCACATGAGGAGGGGCATTGAATGCCTAGCCAGAGGCTTTAGTATTTTTTCTTGAAAGCCATCTGGATTTAATAGAAATGTGCAAGTCATGGGAAATAAATAATTAGATAAGTTGTTTAAGAGATAAAGTTCTGACAGCAGTGAAGAGAGCAGAATCAAAAAGAGAAGAAGGAATGTTTGCAGAGAACTCAATAAGAAATTTTTCTAGAATGTTATTTATAGAAGAATTATGAATATACTAAACCATGAAAATAACTGATAGTCACCCTCTAAAATTTATTAATAGAGACTACAATTGGCCAAAACACAAAGCTTACCTCACTCTCTTTACATTAATGTGTGATTTGATGCCACTGAGTGAATAGGTCCCCCTCCAAAGGGAGTCGTTTGTTTTTGCAGTGTGACTCTGATTTTCCTGGAGGTTCTGAGAGAAATCTGAAAAGCATCCTTTTAACCTCTGTTTTGTGTGCAATGTTCCTTAGTATCATTTTACCTTAATTAGCCAAACTAGTTTCTTTCACTTAACCTTTAGGTATATAGATATATAAATTAAGAGAGAGAGAGAGAGAGAGCAAGAGTGAGAGAGAAAGAGAGAGAGAGAGGGAGAGAGAGATGGAGGAGGAAACAAATGAGAGGGCCACGATGTAATACAAGAAAGCCTAATTTCTGGTAACTAGCTCTGTCACTTATCCTGTCCTTTCATCTTGTGCATTAGAAATATTTTGCCAGCGAGAAGACCTAAACAGACATTTCTCCAGTGAAGACATGCAGATGACCAACAGGCACATAAAAAGATGCTCAACATCGCTGATTATTAGAGAAATGCAACTCAAAACTGCAATGCGGTATCACCTCACACTGTTCAGAAAGGCCATCATCAAAAATTCTACAAATAATAAATGCTGGAGAGCGTGCCGAAAAAAGGGAACCCCCTTACACTGTTGGTGGGAATGTAGATCGTTGCAGCCACTATGGAGAACAGTATGGAGGGTCCTTAAAAAATTAACAATAGAGTTACCATGTGACCCAGCAATCCCACTCCTGGGCATATACCCAGAAAAAACTACAATTCGAAAAGATACATGCACCCCAATGTTCATATCAGCACTGTTTACAATATCCAAGACATGGAAACAATCCAAATGCCCATGAATAGATAATTGGTTTAAGATGTGGTATATATATATATATATATATATATATATATATATATATATATACACACACACACACACAATGGAATATTACTCAGCCGTAAAAAAGAATGAAATATTGCCACTTGCAGCAACACAGATGGCCCTAGAGAATATTATACTAAGTGAAGTAAGTCAGACAAAGACTAATATTATATATCACTTATATGTGGAATCTAAAAAATAATACAAATGAACCTATAAACAAAACAGAAATAGACTCACAGACACAAATCAACTTTATGGTTACCAAAGGGAAAAGGGAAGGGGGAGAGATAAATTAGGAGTATGGTATTAACAGATACAAACTACTATACATAAAATAGATAAGCAAAAAGGATTTACTATATAACACAGGGAACAACAGTCAATATCTTATAATAACCTATAATGGAAAATAATCTAATAGATATGTATATATATATCTGAATCACTTTGCTATATACCTGAAACTGACACAATATTATACATCAACTATACTTCAATTAAAAAAAAATCTTGCCAGCAAAGTTTCTGTAAGAAAACTCTTTCTTTGGTATAACTGAGATTACATCTACCCTGCCTAACTCTAAAGTACTATTCTATGCAAAACATTAATACACAAAAGTAATAAGTAGAGATCCTTGCCCAAACTTTAGCCTTCTCGTCATTTCATTTTATACGTTTTTCATGTTGGACAAAGATTTTAACCTGATTAAGTGATTTCCCACAGACAGGTACCTCCTGTGACCGAAAGAGGTTGGGTAAAGTGAGAATAGATTTGAATGGAGAATCTTCAGCGGTCCTAGATTACGTTTGATAAATACTCCTTTTTTTTTTTTTTTGCTACAAACCTGTTATCACATCCCATACTGTGCTCTGACTGCCTCTTCCCTATGAAGTAAACACTTGGATGGTACCTAGCTTAGAATCAGTAGAAAATAATAATTCAAATTATTATGGTAATATAATTTGCATACCCCTTGAACATTCACTACTCATCCTGGGAGGTTGTCCCCATTTTACTGAAGAGAAAATTGAAGCCTTAAAATGTTAAATAACTCACCCAATGCACACAAGACCCAGGCAGGGTTGGAAGAAAGAACTTTTGGTTCTAAACCCAGTGTTCTTCGCATACTACTTCTCCTGCCATCTCTCTTAGCCATATCCTTAGTATTCAACCAAGCTGAGGACCAAATACCAAAATGTTTCCTAATTTTGATAGATTGAACGCTTCTTGTATGATTTCAATCCTCTCATAGACAGAAGGAATCTTATGCTGACTTTGTGTACATTTATACTCAGCAGGTATTGAATGTTACAACATCCAATAAATAGCATTAATATTTCACATCTTCTAATCTCTGAATCAAACTCATATAAACACATGTCATTTCTTTTGTACTTGAGTCCTGAGGTGATTTTTATCACGAAAAGTGCAATTTTGAAAATCTAATAAACTGTCATCTGTCTGAAGGGCAGCATTTTGCTGACACAGGTAATATCTGGAATTGTGTTACCAGGTTGCGAAGGCTATATGACAGCAACCATTTGCCAATACAATAAAAACATTTCTAAGTTCTTCTTTACAAAAGCTTAAGTATTTGTCTGTTTGTTTTATGACCCTGAAGTTTACTTGCTTGCCCTTATTTCAGAATGAACCATATTCTCCTGGCCTATCTTGAGGTAGGTTTGGCTATATATTTTAAGACAATTTCTAATTACTGTTCTCTTCGCAGACAGAAACATATATAACCTATAAATTAAAATTTTAAATGTTCCCAAGACTTCCAGTTTATTGTGATCATCTTGTTTGCAATATTTAAGAAAAATGGACTCAAATCCTGACCACATATATGGTGGAAAACCTGCAGTATACACAATATATCCAAGGAGTCATAATTATCTATATTATTAGTTATCAATTCTCGGTTTCTATATGGAACCTACATGCAACAAGCTTTTCTGAGATTCTGGGACACTGTAGAGGTTTATATTCCAAAAACATTATAGCAGGTAATTTTTTATTGAGGTATAATAGACATATAATGTTATATTAGTTTCAGGTGTACAACATAATGCTTTGATATCCATATATATTACAAGATGACCTCCACAATAAGTCTAGTTAACATCCATCACCATACAGTTACAAATTTTTTTCTTGTGATGAACTTTTATGATCTACTCTCTTAGCAACTTTCAAATACGCAATAAATATTTGAATATTAACTATAGTCACTAAGCTGCTTATTACATACCCATGACTTAATTTATTTTATAGCTGAAAGTTTGTACTCTTTGACCCCTTCATCCATTTCACCCACTCTCATTCCCCATCTCGGGCCACCACCAATCTGTCCTTTGTACCTATGAGCTTGTTTTGTTTTGTTTTGTTTTAATTCCATATATAAATGAACCAATAATTCCACTAAATGCAAGTGAGCAAATAATTATACATTTAAGCAAATAATTTTACATTGAATTCTAGATGGTACTTACCATAAAATTATTGAACACTCTGGTCCCTGAATTCTCACTAATAATCTTTTTTATTAGAACCATAATGTTGGGCCTACCTTCTCTATTTCTTTTGACCTCCTTTTCTTTTTTGCTCACTAATTCTCCAAATACACATTTGTATCTCATAGAGAGGAGTTTAATTATCTTTTTATCTCACTTCTTTCCAAAATTGGCTGAGATCTGAAAGTTAATTCTGTAAGTAAAATAGTAGGTCAATTTCGAAGATAACACCCAATGACCCAAACCTTTATATAATCCCCTCCCATGAGTGTAGTTGAGACTCTTGCTTCCAACCATTAGAATGTGGTGATGAGATGTCACCCCTGTGACAATGTTATATTAAATGGCAAAGATAAAGTGATTTTGCAGATGTAATTAAGTTCCTTAACCAGTGAACTTTAAGTTATCAAAAGGGAAATTATCCTCGGTGGGCCTGACTTAATCAGGTAAGTCCTTTAAAAGAGGGTCTAGAAGTCAGAGACAGAAGTCAGAGACTCTCTCTGTTTTCTGGACTTAAAGAAGCAAGACATCTTACATTTTAAAAACTTAATGCAATGAATTCTGCCTACAAACGTGGAAATTTAGAAGAATATGCCAAGACTCAGATGAGATCCCTGCCCCAGCTAACACTTTGACTGCAGCCTTGAGCTCCAAGCAGAGAACTCTGTTAAGCTGTGCCTATACTCCCAACCCACAGAAAATGTGAGACAATAAATGGAAGTTGTTTTAAGCTGCAAATTTGTGGCAATTTGTTACACAGCAATAGAAAACTTATAAAATGTCTTTTTCTAATTCTATGGGGATCTTGAACCATTTCCTTTCCTTACTGCCATAACCATAACTTCTTAGGACTGGTTTGTTTGGAGTCCCCGATGGTGGAGCAGAATCAATGAAAATCAATCAGCTTGAATATAAAATGAAACAGGGGTGAGCATACCCGAGCAATAAAAATAATCAGCCAGTCTGCAGAAACTTTTATGATCATTTCATCATGAGAATTTTTAAGAACTAAAGAGTGGTTAGGACATTGATTTCCATCCAAATAAGTTAATAGTTGGCATTTTTCATTGAAACACGAATATACACAAACTGAAATAGCTAGATTTTCCCTTATCATAAGGGATATTCCCTTATGATATAATAATATGATATGATAATATGATAATAATATGATAATAATCCCTTATTATGAAGGGATTATTCCCTTCATAATCTTCATATACAAAAAATGGAGCTGCAATAATGTCATCAGGATATTTGATTTAAGAAGTTTCTTAATAATGTTTATTACATCAGACTCACCTACATCAGTCCCACTATATGACTAATCACTGTTACCTCCAAGCTGAGAAGCCAGTGTTAATTTCTAGCCTCAAAACAGACGGAAATAAACAAACCTACTTTGGGGCCAAGTAAGAGAATTTAGTCTTTTCAGAGCCATAGAAAACTGAATTAATTTATAGACCCTTGTTACCCAGGTAGATGATTGTCTCACAGCTATGAAATCTGTCCTTAGACGTATGGGATACCTATTCTCAATTTTAATTATATATTAGGGTTGCTAGATTTAAATTTGAATTTCATGAACAACACATATTTTGTTAGTATAAGTTAGTATAAGTATATTCCATACAGTGGAACTCAAGATTATACATTTTTAGTGAGTATCCTGAGTGATTGTTTGGAACTTCAGTATCTGAGAGCTCTGGGGATGCAGAAATAATCTAAGATAGTCTCTCCCCTGCAGCTTCTCACTGACAAGCACTGGGTGTGGGGAAATACAAAAATAATTACCTGATCTTCCTTCCTTCTTTTACTGCCCTGCAAAATATCTCTAGTTTCCGATTTCATTAGTTTTATGATAAGAGTTTTACAGGATGGCATTGTCAGCCTATGACCTTGCTCGAATTTTAGAAATATAATTGATGCTTTTTAAATATTCAGAGTTTCAGAGTGCCAAGCAGTTAGCAATGAAGCATCTGTTTCTTTGTTGTTTTCAAAATATCCTAGTTGCTCTGTCCTACTTTCTCTAAGTTGGTTATTGTTAAAGATGAAAATGTCCCCAAGAAAGGAACATGCTCAAAGTGTTCTTAACAAGAGATTTTGAAATATCTGACCTGTCAGAAACAAGGATTTCAAAGGGTGACAGTTAAGTTCATCCAATTCCCACACCACTTCTGTGCCTCAGAATTCAGTACCACTGCCTTTATACTAAAAGCAGTAAACACTATGTGTAAGACATAAGAAAATTCTTTCTGCTGATTTGGAAGTCATTCTCTGCTTTAAGAATATTCATGTCCTTATTTGGAGTGTTAGCATCAAAGACAAGATTTATAACTACTATAATTCCCCCCATTTTCAATCCCCCTTACCCTGATGTATTTTTTTCCATAGCACTTATTAGCTTGTGACATACCGTAAAATTTACTTGTCAATTATCCTTATTGCTTATTATCTATCTGTCCCCATTAGATTGTAACCATCACAAAAAGCAGAGATTTTTTAAGCAGTTTTGTGCACTGATACCTCTTCAGTGGAGGAGAGCTAAGTATATAGAATATATTCATTAAATTTGTTAACTAAAGTTAACTAATAAAATAATACTCCATCACTCCTAGCCCTAATTTATCTCCAAGGGATGAGGCCATTCAAGCACTGCTGTGCTGGCTTTTGTCCAGTATGTCCTTTGTGTATGGAAAGGAGCTACTACTCGGCCAACTATAGGTCCCTCCCTTTGACCTCTTTGATAATTGTAGGACTGAGTTTTTGCGGATTCACTCCTATCCTCTCACCGGGAGATAATCTGACCAATGACCAAACTCTGAAAAGACTGTTGACACGGGTTAAAAATCAATAATGTACAAGGATCACAACAAACTTAGTGGCCCAGGGAGTAAGGTCCTAACATTGCTCTCATTAAAATCTTTCTGCAAGAATATCATGTTTTGTATCATTTCTTTTACTTCTGCAGGACTTACGAAGCTTAACATATAGTCAAAATAGAATGCATTTTCAAATATCTCTTTTATATTAGAGAACACACTGGGGGGAAAAAAACCACTATAACTTGGAACTCTTCCCACAGTAAATCTTTTTTTTAGATCATGCTTCTGTCCAATCATCCTCATCCCCCTCGTGTAGGGGAGAATGTGTTTGGGAGGCTAAAGCGTAAAGAGCACAAATAAGAAAAATATAGAGAACACGGAATACTGTACAAATTGAGCCCTAGATAATTAGTAAGCAGTATGTACCTCAGCACATTTTCATTAAATACCACAGTGAAGTTGCCATTTTAACGGCTCTCCAGCTGTGAGAACGTGGAAAGAGCGCTAGATTTACAGCAGAATACAACTTGAAATTCAGCTCTGCCTTCTACTAGCTGTATTACATTTACAAATTACTTAAATTTTCTGAGTCTCAGTTTTCTCTTTTGTAAAACTGTTAGAGCCTAGACAGGGTTCCTGGGAAAGCTCCCAGCGTGGCAGGTGGAATGTACTCGATCCCTCCACCTGTACCTTGGACCCTAATCCTAGGTGTCTCTCAATAACTTTGCTCCAGCAAGCCTTTCTCCTGACAAGCATTCTTTTGTTATCATTCCAGCACACAAATATGCTTCTTTCTCACTTTCTTAAAACAGACACAGACACATACTTTTGATTACGGGGCTCTCCAACTATCACTCTATTCTCTCATTTCTTTGAGAGTAAAACTGCTCAAAAGTTTACAGTCTCTTCCCACTCTCTCTTTTATACACGATCAAGCTCTTTCCCCTCCGCCCCACCCCTTTAGCCCCACTTCTGTGGATGTCACTCCCATCTATAAATCCAATCAATGGGCACTGTCAAGTTGCATCTCACTTGACTTGTCAGCAACATTTAACACAACAAGACTGTATGTTCCACCTGTCTTGAAATACTTTCTTAATTTCACTCCAGGACATGACACTCTCCTGGTTTTCCTCCTATCTCACAGCCACTCAGCCTCCTTTTCTTTTCCTTTGTTTCTCATTTTTCAAATATTTTAATCACAGTTATTGAACCCCTCATTTTCCAACTACACTCATTCTCTGGGTGCCCTCCTCCATCCCAGGACTATAAACACCATCTGCACACTGATGACTCTTAATTTCACGTCTCTAATCAAGATCACCCTGCTAACCTCATGACTCGTAGACCCAACTCCCTACCTGATTTCACCTCTTAGATGTTTAGCTGGCTTCTCCAACTTAACTTTTCCAAAATAAGTTTCTAATCTACACAAACCTGCTCCCTCATCAGACTTCCCTCTCAATAGCAACTCAATCGTTCTGTTTGCTCAGTTCAAAACCTTGCTATTATCCTTGATTCCTTTCCATCAAAAAAATAAATATTGGCTTTAATTCAAAGTATATCCACATACCGACCACTTCTCATTACCATCTCTGCTACTGCCCTAGTCCTAGGCACCATCATCTCTTGCCTAACTGGTCTCCCTGGTTCCACTTTGTGCCTCTGCAGTCTGTTCTTAACATTACAGCACAGTGATCCTATTTAAGATGTAGGTCAGATTATGCCATTCCTTGGTTCAAATCCTCCAATACCTCCCATCACATTCAGAGTAAAAGTCAAAATTCTTACAATGACCTTCAAGACCTTACATGATCCAACTTTTCATGATCTCTCTGACTTCATCTGCTACTCTCATACTTGCTGACTCACTCCAGCTACAACTGTCCTCTTGCTGTTCTGGGAAGACTCCAGGCACACTCCTGCCTCAGGACCTTTGCACTTCTTGTCCCTCAGACTGGAATGCTCTCCTCCCAGATATTCATGTGGCTCACTCTCACTCTCTGGAAGTCTTTGTTCAAATGTCTCCTTCTCAGAAAGCCCTTCCCTGGCTCAACTATTTGAAACTGCAGACCCCAATGCCTAGTACCCCCTCTGCCAATTCCCTGCTAATTCCTAACACACTATTCAATTTACTTATTTATTTTTTGCTTTTCTCTGTCCACAAGAGTGGAGGCTCCATGTGGGCTGGTGGTTTTGGCTGTTTTATTTTCTGATATATCTCCAGTATCCAGGATAGTGTCTGACATATAGTAGGTGCTTAATAAATGTTAAAAGAATGTTAGACATTAAGAAAAAAATTTTATTAAATAAACAGGGCAAAGGTCATATATTCACCTACACAATTCAGTCTTACTTAACTTATAATTTGAATAAGTAAAATGTGTAAATTCTTAGAGTTTTATTCACATTTATTCAGTAAACATTAAAAACCAAACTCTGGAGAGTATATTGTATAAAATTTTTGAATCACTATATTGTACACCTAATATAACTAATATAATATTGGAAATCAACTATACCTCAATAAAGTAAATAAATAATAATTTTTAAAAGTACTATGCCAAAAAAATATAAACAAACAAATTATTTTAGATAAATAAGAAAGATCATACCAACTGAAGGAGTTTATAGTTTAGGAAAAGAGTAATGATACATGCACAAATAATGATAATAAAATATTATATATTCTATATTAAAATATACTATAGAATAGATAATAATATGAGATAGATTTAATTAATTTCTGAATTAATGTAATTGAGATTATATCATTAATTTCAAGGCGCTTTTGTATGATTGTATGACTGAACAAATCTTTTGATTATAAAACTCTGCTTCTTTGTAAGCTCATAAAGACTTACTTTTTTTTTTTTTTTTTTTTTTAAGACTTACTTTTTAAAAAGTAAGATAGGTGTTCAAAAAATAAGACCAAAACTGATAAGCAACTGCCTCTTTTTTCATTTTAAGTAGAAAACTTTTGTATTTAGGGCCATTATGTGTCACTATATCCTATAAAGAAAATGAGCAACAATAAAGGAAAATACTCTGAATTCTTCTCTGGCAGATTAGATCACTAAGACCTGGATATTTTTCTCTGATCTTTGTATTTTGCCTACTTCAATTTCTGCTTTGCTTTTGTTTTATAGGTTAAAATTCAATATAATATGAAGCAACTAAGTTACTAAAGTAACTCAAAAGATATGATCACTTTTATTGTAGGGTACTTCATGTGAATGTTAATATTTTTTTAGTTGAGAAGCTTATAAAACATTTTTATATTTTTATATGCACTTAGGTTCAGAAAGCTAAAAAAAATCTGGTGTCCACTGGAAAATTTCAATATTTTTCCTTTTATAAAGGAGTTTGAACTTACTTCATAAGTTAATTTGAAAGTAGTATGAAATATATATGCCCACTTAAAACACGTTCTAGAAAACTTCCATATTAATGTCATTTATAATTAGAAAATGTGGGGCTTTTTAAAGACTTTATTTTTTAGCACAGTTTTAGATTCACAGCCAAATTGAATGAAAGGTACAGAGATTTTCTGAATACCCCCTGCCCCCATACATGCATAGCCTCCCTTGTTATCAACCTCCTCCACCGGAGTGAGACATTTGTTACAACCGGTAAACCTACATCAACACATTGTCATTGTCGCTATGTAATGCCCCTCTTTATTTCTGATAATTTTCTTGATCTGAAATCTACTAAATCTGAAATTAATATAGCTTACTCCTTCCTTTTTTGGTTAGTGTTAGCATGGTGTATTTTCTCCATTCATCTACTTTTATATGTGTCTTTTTACATTTAATGTGGGTTTCTTGTAGACAACATAGAGTTGGGTCTCATTTTTTGATTCATTCTGTCTTTTAATTGGTGAATTTAGACCACTGATATTCAAAGTGATTACTGATATATTTGGATTACTATCTATCATATTTGTTACTGTTTTCTATTTGTTGCCCTTGTTCTTGTTCTTATTTTTGTCTTCTTCTCTTTTTCTGCCTTTTGTGGTTTTAATTGAGCATTTTATGTGATTCTATTTTCTATCCACTCTTAGCATGTCTGTTGTACTGTTTTTTCACTTTCAGTTTTTTTAGTGGTTTCCCTAGAGTTTGGAATACACATTTACAAGTACTCCAAGTCCACTTTCAAATAACACTATACCAATTCATGGGTAGTGTGAGTACCTTATAATAACAAAATAATCCTAACTCCTCTCTCTTGTCCCTTGTATTATTGCTGTCATTCATTTCACTTATATATGTGTACATAAGCATATGTAAGCATAGATAAGCATACATATGTACATAATATATGTACATAATTAAACACACTGTTGCTATTATTATTTTGAACAAACTATTGTCTGTTAGGGAGATTAAAAATAAGAAAAATAAAAGTTTGATTTGCCTTCACTTG
This sequence comes from Neophocaena asiaeorientalis asiaeorientalis, assembly GCF_003031525.2. Lineage (NCBI taxonomy): Eukaryota > Metazoa > Chordata > Mammalia > Artiodactyla > Phocoenidae > Neophocaena > Neophocaena asiaeorientalis. The sequence continues at coordinate 2,325,345 of NW_020174561.1, read as the reverse complement.
CCTCTTCTCTGATTCTCTTCCTTTCATTATATAGATCTGAATTTCTGACCTATATCATTTTCCTTCTTCTAAAGAACTCCTTTTAACATTTCTTTAAAGACAGAATACTGGCAACAAATTTCCTCAGTTTTATTTGTCTGGGAAAGTCATTATTTCTCCTTCACTTTTAAAGGATAATTTCGCAGGGTACAGAATTCTAGGTTGGTGAGTTGTTTTCTCTCAAACTTTAAATATGTCACTTCTTTCTTCTTGTTTGCATGGTTTTTGAGGAAAGTCAGATATAATTCTCACCTTCTGTCCTCTCTAGGTAAAATGTTTATTTCCTCTGGCTTCTTTAAGAATTTTTTTTTTCTATGGTTTGTAAATGATATGCCTAGGTGTGGCTTTTTTGGCATGTATCCTCTTTGGTGTTCACTGAGCTTCCTGGACCTGTGGTTTGGTCTCTGACATTAATTTGGGGAAGTTCTCTCAGAGTTGTCCACAATGAACCTCCAGCAATTTGTCAATTACTGTTCAGATTTTCCTACCCTAGGAGTGATTCCCATGGAGATTTCAGCTTGTGGGTTCTGATCTAGGAAGTTATTGATACAATTCTCTGTGTTCATCTGTCAGTTCGTCCAGCTCTGGGGACAGCAGTTTCCCCTGTGACCTCATATTTGTTATGAATCTAAAGGTTGTAGCTTTTTTAGTTTCTTCAGCTTTTTACTCGCTCTTGTTAGGACAGAGTAGCAATCTCCAAACTCCTTACATGCCAGACCAGTTGCAGGAGAGGGGGGTTACTTCATTAAAAATGACATCAGAAAAACAATGTATCATTGATCTCTGAAAATCTTGTTTTTCTTTTAAAGCAAATCTCTGAGAAATGAAACTTACAGATATAATTTCAAATTGGCTGAATAAACCTTATGCCAAGATTAATATGAAAGATAAAATTAACTATATTATTAACTAAATATAGTTTCAAATTAAAATGATTCTGATTTTTTCAAATACATATTCTACTTGTAAAGAATTCATTGAATAAATTCAAAGCATCCTGAAAGTTCTACACTCCTTCTTCTCTCAAATACAAAGGCTTTGTATCCCTGAGTTAGTAGGCAATTTGATAACGAAAGTATGGTTTTGACTTCTTTAGAAAATTTAGGCGTTGTTCATTTATAATTTGGGAAATGCAGATTTTGTTTAGGAAAAAACCTGAACATTAACAGATGAGTTGAATAAATCTTATTTAGGCATTTCAATAGAGAGTCACTAGCTAACTTATTAGTTCTTTATCAATTCTTTCTTGTGATAAAATTGAATAAAAATGCATAGGGAATAACAATTCTGACATATACCTATTAAGGTATTTATTTGTTGGCTGATATTACTAAGACCAGGGACCTCAAGTTTAGTCCATTAAAAATATTTATACTCTCCATATCTTACCCTGTTGAAGAAAGGTCCTGAGTCCTTCCAAGCATGCCCTGGGCTGACTGTTTGGAATTTTAATGCTCCTTAGTCGATATGGTCCATGGACTCAAGGCGCCATTGGTTTTAAACATTGCTAACACGCCAAGAGCAGTGAGCAATTTCCCTAGAGTTTTCACTGCTGCTCTTGAACAAATTTGTTTGTTTTTCTTTAAGCACTATTCACACTTAAATAGCACTCGATGTCCAGCTTGTTATCCTCTTCCAAATGTGAAGGTTTGTTCCCAGAGATGACTTGGCATAATTTTGATTAAAGATTGTTTTCACACACTTAAGAAAATAGCACAGTTAACAGTGGAGACGAAGAGTGTGGCCCAGAGGATTAATAAAGCCCAGTGAATACTGACAAATGAAGCATATTCGTTGTTTTCCTATTATTCACTCTTATTCTTGAAGTAGAGGGGCTGCCTATCATCAGCAGAATATGAAGTCTAGTGGGACTTAAGCATTAAACAGACATTGCAGCAAAGAAGTAAGAAATAAACAAGAAACTAGAAATAAAATTGTTGTATAGTGCAAATACAGCTTTCACGAAGAATTAAAAATGGACAATTTGCCCATGGAGATTTCACATACATCTGCTTAATTCAGCATGATAAAATTTCTAATACAAATGTACTGTATTTTTTTTACTAAAAAAAGTGTATATCTGTCCTTAAGCAGTATAATAATTACATTAAATCTTTTCTTGTCATCATTTATAACTACTTAAAACCTCTTGCAATGTGTGATTCTATCAGGAATGTACAGTTCTCAACAATTCATTCTAATTTTTAAACTTTTTATTTTCCGTGAAATTAATTCATGATTTTTTTTTTAATTGTTAACAAATGCTTGCAATATTATTTAGATCACTCCCTTACTACAGTCCTCTCGTTCAGAGATTTTCAAACTTGGGTATAAAGACAGGCTTTAGGAGATTTCTAAACACAGTATTTTAGGTAACTGAGCATTTTTCTCAGGACTGTCCATACCATTTTCTAGGTCCTCAGAGCTGCCAAATGCAAAAATAAAATGCTAAAACAAAGAACGTTAAGAATGTATTTAAAACATTTAAATTGACTTACATTTATTTAAACACCTGGTCTGATGCTCAAGGCAGTAAACTAGAATGACCCTGCTTGTCTAAGAAAAGAAAACATTCATAATAGCAAAAATACTCAGTTCTTGTCAGTTTAAAGACATCATTGCTAATTTTAAAGTAAAACAAACCATATTCTACTCACTTATTCTTTTTTGTTTTCGATATTTGAAAATGTCTCTGAATAACAGAGGCAGAGTGGGAGTGTGGGAAAAGTAAAAGCTGTAGGCTTGTCTAGGGCCAGCTTCAAACCTTGCAAAATGCTGTGGTCCATCCTTGGGCCAATTACTTGACCAGACAAGCTTTTATCTTCCTAATCCAAATAGTGTCTATCATAAGATAGATGTGGTATCTCACACATGCTAACTGTCCAATACATACTAGCTTCAGTCTGTTTTCTTTCAGTTGCTGTAAAAGTGTATAAACAATATCATATTCCCATTTTTATTTGTACTCAGAAGTGACGTTTTAGTTATTCGTAACAGAGTATAGTGACTGGCTCTATTTTTCTCAGTCTTTAGAACAGAAAATGTGACCGGAAAAAAGGGTCAGTGCTTCAGGAATTCACCAAACCAATTTGTATCTTGGCCAAATGAGTTTTTAAGAATACTGAAAGCAAATCAATTGGGCTTGCCTAAATTTTATTTATACTGTAGATACGACAACACTTTGAAAGAGTAGAAGTTTGATTTAGAGGTGACTCTGAAGGTATGGCTCAAGCACCTCTGGTAAAGGAATTGGAACTGTGGTGATTCTGCAATATGGGACACCTCTGCACAAGCTCAGGGACACCAGGTCACCGAGGGTCCTGAGGAAAAGAGAAAGTTGGATGGCAAAGACAAAATTCCAATTTCTCACTATTATCCAGGACAATTTCACTCAGGTCTAGTCCTGTGGAAAACTATTGAGAAGGCTGATTCTCATGAAGTACTGGGAGTACTGTTCGTGCTGAAACTTTAATACTATGTGATTCTTTTACCATAATGATATTCCCGAAATTCTTATCGAGATTCAATAACATGACAGAATTCCCTGAAAATAGCGAACAACAGAAATATCTTATAGTTTCTGAAAAATAGAAATGAGTAGTAATGGTGAGTTATTGAAAGGGATTATATGACCTGCTGAGGCAATATGTAAGTTTGTGATCATTTACACTTCTCCCAATTAACCCACCGCCGTTCACAATATATGGGTGTTATTTATAGTTAGAATGCAATCCAGTGATGAATTTAAATACTTTGTATTACATATGAATTCACCATAACATTTTGAATAATAATTACTCTGAATTTTTTCTACTTAATTTTCGTTAGCTACATTTCTTGATGTGGAAGTTATATTGAAACAATGTAAATATTTCATTAAGGAGAAATTTTTGCACTTTCTTCAAAACAATGCCTTCTGTACATCAATTATTTAATGTCATTTTAAAATTACATTTGTATTTTTGTAACATGAAGTGCTTTAGAAAGATGCAATTTTTGTTCCATTACCGAAGAACACACAGTACAATAAGTCAATTAAACATAAAGCTAAATATAGTGTCTAGCACTCCATACAGGAGTAAAAGTGAAATTATCCTTCGTCTTAAATATTTCCAGAAGAAGATCTACTACAATTACTATACTGACCTTGATCAACAAGAGTTCAATTTATGAAGATTATTAGACCAGCAGGAAATTAATTCAGAATTGGAGACTGTTCGAACAGCAAAAATCTATCACTTACTCAAGTGGGATAAGAGATTCCATAATATATGTTTAAAACTTGACTATAATACCTAAGAATCACTTTACCAATATTTTCTAATTTGGGTACAAAACAAGTAGCCTCCGAACAAGGTGTATAAGAAAAAACAAAAGAGAGAGAGAGAAAGAGGAGGGGGGCGAGGGGCAGAGAGGTAAGAAGGCTTTCCTCCTCTTTTTTCTTTTTTTTCAATTGAAAAAGGAAGAAGGAATGAGAAGAAGGGAAAAGCCCTAGCAGATTTCCAAAACTCAGGAAACCTTTGTAGGATGACACTGCCAATGGTAAAAAGCCCTGGGGATGGAGTGAATGAAAGAATTTTTAAGACTAGGGATGTTCAATTTAAAAATATTTGGTATTGGCTGGATAACTGCCACCATTATGCCAGCTTCTCCTCCATTTTACCAGATCTTCGGTAAAGTCTCCTGTACCCGTAAGCTTTGTGAGATTGATATTTTTATCCCCTGCACTCCCACTCCAAATTCCAGAAATCACATTTCCCATTTTGTCTGGCATGGTACAAAATAGAAACAGAAAGAGTGGGACTGAGAAGTATTTCAGTAGGAATATAGCTCAGCACTAGGGATAACCATAAAAATATAAGTTCTACAAGAATTTGCAGGGAATCTTGGGGAGTACGTTAGAAAGCCCACGTGTTGTAGGATCGTATTTTTATTCAATCTTACAAGACCTTAAGTAGCAGAGTGATTTTTACTAGTAGTCATGTTATGATGGTGAGGTAGGCAAAATATAGGTCCCCAAAGATGCCCACGTCCTAGTCACTGGAACCTATGAATATGTTACCTTACACGGCCAAAGAAAATTATGGTTGAAGATGTGATTACATTTGATTATCAGCTGATTTAGAGATGTGGAGAATATTCTGCATTACACAGCCTCTGGGTCAGTTCCCTCTGAACCAGGTATCATTCTCCGAACAATTAGCTGAGGCCAGGAAAGGGCCAAATTACATCCTCTGACCATGACTATTGAGGTCAATTTACTATTGGCTCAGAAACATATGTTAAGGTCTGGTCAGATACTCAGAACTGTGCTGTTATATAACAGAATTTAAGTTAATAATAGATAGCATATTAACTCTCATTTCCTCCTTCATATGCCTGTATGCCTCAGTTATCCTTAAAATCCTTATCCACAGGAACCCCTGCCCCCAACAACTTTTCCATTCTTATTACTAGGCTGTGAATCCCACTAAAAATGGCCGCACAGTCATACAGACTGGTATCATCAGCAAATTTGTAGTCTCTGATCTCTACTTGGTTTGCTCCTCCTACCACAGCCCAAGGAGACTATACCAAGCACCTAATCACCTCCCACACCTCACGATGTCTTTGTCCCATCATCTCTCATCCATGATAAACAGAGAGTAGAAATTAAAAGCCAGGAACTACCTTAAGGCCCTTACTTCTCTCCCTACTAAACACATATGTGTATCTACTCCTCTTAAACTCTCTATAACCTCAGAAGGAAGTGGCTTCCTTCCCTCTAGTCAAATATTATCCATCCATCTGGGCTCTCAAACTGGGCTTTTAAAAGGCTGTCCTCTCTCTACTCTGTTATCTACTCTTTCTACCCTGAACCTTGTTCTGTCAACTGACCCATGCTTCTGAATGCAATATACATAAGAAACTCCCATATTAAAAAACATATAATCTATCCTCCATTAGCTCATCTTTATCTTCCATAATTAGTGACTCATAAATCTTTATCTTTTGCTCAGACTAGACTAACTGAATTATAATTTATTTGATGATCAGTTTATGAGATAGTTTTAGGAGATTTCTCTCTCATCTTCCACTTCAAAATAAGCACTAAGTCCTATCCATACTGCTTTCCAAGTATCTTCTGAATCTGTACACTTCTATCTCCATGCAATAACTTGATCTGGACCATTATTTCTTACCTGTACTTTTGCAACTGTCCAACTACTATACCAATATACTTGCATCTGTACCCATATACATTTCCCCTTTTGTCACAATGGATAAATTTGTCCAAGCTTCTTTCTAACACTAAATTCCATTTTACAATGGATCCCATATCCTCTAATTATTCAAGGTCTTTAATCATTTTTATCTCCTGCATTTTCAAGTTTGCCCTCTTGTCGGATCATTTCCATTAACATACAAACAAGCTCAAACAAGCTCTCCTATCTTCCATCTTAAAAACTAAAAACTCTCTTTTGACCCCACGTAAACCTCCACCCACTCTCCCTATTCTCTTTTATCTTTAGAGCAAAACGTTCCTAATCTCCAGTTTTTCTTTTCCCATTCTCTCTTCTTCCTCTTTTTCCAATTCTCTTTTGAACCTACGTCAGTTGGGCTTTTGTCCCCACCATAAACTGCTATGGTCAAGGTCACAAATAATCTACAAGTTTAAAATCAAGTGGTTTCTTCTCATTTCTTTGTTTCCTCTGTCTAACAATAACATTTAATATGATAGTTTCACTCTTTCCTTTTTGAAACTTTTTTTTTATTGGATTTGTGGCACATGTGGTTCTCCCCCTGCCAGTAACACTAGCTACTCCTTCTCATGCTCCTTTATCAGATCCTCTTTTTATTTCCAACCACCAAATGTTGGAGTGCCACAGCACTTAGTTCTCTGACTCATCTGCTCAAGACACTCATTCCCCAGGAAAATGATCCATCTCCATGGTTTAAAATAAATTTATATATGGGCTTCCCTGGTGGCGCAGTGGTTGAGAGTCCGCCTGCCGATGCAGGGGACACGGGTTAGTGCCCCAGTCCGGGAAGATCCCACATGCCGCAGAGCGGCTGGGCCCGTGAGCCATGGCCGCTGAGCCTGCGCGTCCGGAGCCTGTGCTCCGGAACAGGAGAGGCCACAGCAGTGAGAGGCCCGCGTACCGCAAAAATAAATTAAAAAATTTATATGCTGACAATTCCCAAGTCTGTATTTCCAACCCAGATTTCTCCTCCAAATATAGTCTCATAAATATAATTCCCTACTTATAATCTCCACTGTATGCTTATAGGCAGCTAACTTAACAAAGTTACAGCAGAACACATGATATCACCCCCCTCCCCAACCTTTTTCCTAAAAGGGTCTCTTCAGCATCTTATGGAACAGCAGTTCCATCCTTACAATTGCTTCGGCCAAAAACCTTAAAGTTGTTCTTTCTTTCATATTGAAATCAGTAGCAAATGCTCTTAGCTCTGCATTCTAAGCATATCCTGAAACAAACACTCCTCACACCTCCACCTTCACTACAACCACTGTCCAAGCCACCAAAACCTCTGTGCTGGATAAGTGCATGAGTCCCCTAACTGATAGTCCTCATTTCCTTACCCACATAGTTTATTCCCTACAAGGAGATAGAACTATCCTATGAATATGAGGTAGATTATGTCATTCCTCTACTCAAACTTTCCATCTCAGAATAAAAGCCAAAGCACTTACTGTGGCAGAGGGGACACTGCATAATCCAGCTCCCAACCACTTCTTTTGTTTCTGGATATCTACTGGAGTGAGCTTCCTGAATGAAAATCTGTGGGTGTCACTCCACTGCTTTGAATCCTCCAGGGTTCACCTCTCCTCCCCGCCCCACCTTCAGAATAAGCCCAGAATCCTTAGAAAAACATTCAATACTCTTCATTATCAAGCTCCTACTTAGGTGTCTAGTCTCAGTTCTTGCCATTTCCTTTTCCAAGAGCACTCTACGTTCCAGCCAACATGAACTTCTCGTTTCTTCCTCATTAAATTGTGTACTCACACCTCCATTTTGTTGTATAAGCTCTTCCTTCAGCCTCAGATAACTCCCACATAGAATACCCCTTTACCACCCACCAAGGAGGCCCCTTCTTTTGCTGAATAACCATTTCCTTGGACTCCCTTTAAATTTCTAAAGAAGAAGAAGAACTTCCTTTTTTCTATCTAGAGTATGCTCCAGTAGAATATTGTATACAGAGTTCACTTCTCACATTGTATTAAAATTGTTAGTGTACTTGTCTATCTCCCTCTCTGAACAATTCATACGCTCGTTGGGATTGATGGGAATCATATAGTATTTATCCTTAAGTCCTTAGCATTTAGCACAGTGCTTGGCATATGGAAATTTTTCAAAAACATTGAACAATATCATCAACCAACACCAACTGTTAAGTACAACCATATAAAATGAGTGGCATTCTTTGAAATTTTAACCTTTTAACTCTTTAATAATTTAACTATTTTACCATTTAATTTTTTAACCATTTAATCCAATTTAACCAAATTCAAATGAAAAAATAGTAGTCTGCAGAAAATAAAGTGTAAGAGAGCAATTTATAATTTGATTTGCATTAATTTTTAATTCAGAATAACCACAAGATGATATATTTACAAATTAGATTATTCTGATATTTACAAAAGTATCCCATTTAATAACTGAGCTAAAATGTCCAAGTAAAATACTCTGGGAGACTATAAACTCTCTTTGCTCTCTTTTCGAAAGTTTGTGTTCACCAAACTGCTACACAATCTCCAATTATATTTTCCTTCACTTTAATACAATTCTGAAGCTCTACTAGATAGCACACATAATAAAATTCAAATGAAAAAACACCACCACACAATGATAGGTTACTAACCTGTTTTACAGTTCTTCTTAGCGTAAGGACTTGCCTGGCTTCAACCGTCATGAAAACGTCCCAGATTCTCTTGCCATGGTGCTTCTCTTTTTACTGTGATGGATGTTAGGTTAATCATGAAAGAGAAGAAGGGGAAAAATAAAGGGAAAGGTCATCTACTGATAACATGGCATGTGCTGCCTTTACATTGGTGTTATAATGCTTTGAAACACCACTCTTGCTACTTTGGACATTACTGGAGCTATATTGTGTGTTAAGATCATTAAACTGTGTGGATTATGTCAACTATTATCACAGAAGCAGGTGTCAGAATTTTCCTCTCCATTCTGACTAAATGCTGGTGCCAGACACATTCTGTTTGCTTCATTTTATTCTTCTTTATCCCCCCTCTGATGCACTGCACCCACCACAATGTTTTCTTTCATTTGTTTGACACTTTCTGTGTATAAAATATTTTCAACACAAGTTATCTCACACGAGCCTTGTGATGATCCTGGGTGGTAAGCAGGGCTAGAATTGTTGCATAAATTTAATAAAACATAGAAGTATCATAGTAGGTACCATTCATTTATTGAAAACCTTCTTGATACCAGACACTTTAATACGTACTTTCCATCTTTCTTAGTCTCATAAACACACGTTTTGTAGTTGAAGACACAGAAACTAAGCAACATCTTCAAGGTCAAAAATAGTGTCAAAATAGGGCTTTCTAAGGCAATATATATGAAGATATACACATATATATGTATATATTATATATGCATGTGTGTATGTGTTTGTGTGAATATATATTTACTCCAAGGCCCACATAAAGCATAAACTTATTTCCCTTTCAGGAGGTCACAAGTTAGGAAAAGAATTTATGGTGTAAGAGATTTTCAAAAAGCTTTTCATCTGAGATGACATCATTTCAGTTAATTCAGGGAAGTGACTCAATTCTTAGGTGGGAAAACCTTGCCTTCTTGACACAAAGTTACAGACAGCTGGAACTCAGGAATATTTGCTAAATTTACTAAATTGGCTAGAAAACTTCCAGTGTCTTTGAAGACATGTCTATCCACTTTGCCCTGGTCTTTTCCTGTGGTAATGCTAGTAGGCAGGATGGCTGAGAAGAATGAACCAGAGAACAGAGGGGAATGAAGAGTGAGCGCAGATCTCTTCTGACTGGGACATGAGAAGTTAGCAAATGATATAAACAGTCTTCCCATGGAAGCAACCTAAATGTCCATCAACAGATAAATGGACAAGGAAGATGTGGTATATATACACAATGGAATATTACTCAACCATAAAAAATAATGAAATAATGCCATTTGCAGCAACATAGATGGACCTAGAGATTATCATACTAAGTAAAGTAAGTCAGAGAAAGACAAATACCATATGATACTGCTTATATGTGGAATCTAAAATATGATACAAATGAACTTATTTACAAAATAGAAACAGACTCACAGACATAGAAGACAAAGTTATGGTTACCAAAGGGCAAAGGGGATGGGGGAGGGATAAATTAGGAATTTGGGATTAGCATATACAAACTACCATTTATAGAACAGATGGACAACAAGGTACTACTATATAGCACAGGGAACTATATTCAATATAGGGAAGCCACCCACCCCCTCCCAATCTTGAAGGAGACGCCTTGGGTAGGAGATGAGCGTCATTGTTCAACAGACCAATCACAAGTAATGAAATTGAAATTGTGATTAAAAATCTTCCAACAAACAAAAGTCCAGGACCAGATGGCTTCACAGCTGAATTCTATCAAACATTTAGAGAAGAGCTAACATCCAACCTTCTCAAACTCTTCCAAAAACTTGCCGAGGAAGGAACACTCCCAAACTCATTCTATGAGGCCACCATAACCCTGATACCAAAACCAGACAAAGATACTACAAAAAAAGAAAATTACAGACCAATATCACTGATGAATATAGATGCAAAAATCTTCAACAAAACAGTAGCAAACAGAATCCAACAACACATTAAAAGGATCATACACCATGATCAAGTGTGATTTATGCCAGGGATGCAAGGATTCTTCAATATATGCAAATCAAACAATGTGATAAACCATATTAACAAACTGAAGAACAAAAACCATATGATCATCTCAATAGATGCAGAAAAAGTTTTGACAAAATTCAACATCCATTTATGATAAAAGCTCACCAGAAAGTGGGCATAGAGGGAAACTACCTCAACATAATAAAGGCCATATACAACAAACCAAGAGCAAACATCATACTCAATGGTGAAAAACTGAAAGCATTTCCTCTAAGATCAGGAATCAGACAAGGATGTCCACTCTTGCCACTATTATTCAACATAGTTTTGCAAGTCCTAGCCATGGCCATAAGAGAAGAAAAACAAATAAAAGCAATACAAATTGCAAAAGAAGAAGTAAAACTGTCACCTTTTGCAGATGACATGATACTATACATAGATAATTCTAAAGATGCCACCAGAAAACTACTAGAGTTAATCAATGAATTTGGTAAAGTTGAGGATACAAAATTAATGCTCAGAAATCTCGTGCATTCCTATACACTAATAACGAAAGATCAGAAAGAGAAATTAAGGAAACCATCCCATTCTCCACTGCAGCAAAAAGAATAAAATATCTAGGAATAAACCTACCTAAGAAGGTAAAATACCTGTACTCAGAAAACTATAAGACACTGATGAAAGAAATCAGAGATGACATAAACAGATGGAGAGATATACCATGTTCTTGGATTGAAAGAATCAATATCGTGAAAATGAATACACTACTCAAAGCAATCTTCAGATTCAATGCAATCCCTATCAAATAACCAATGGCATTTTTTACAGAACTAGAACAAAAAATCTTAAAGTTTGTATGGAGACACAGAAGACCCTGAATAGCCAAAACAATCCTTTTTTTCCCTTTTTTGAGGGAAAAAAGCAGAGGTGGAAGAATCTGACTCCTTGATGTCAGACTATACTACAAAGCTACAGTAATCAAGACAATATGGTACTGTCACAAAAACAGAAATATAGATCAGTGGAACAGGATTGAAAGCCCAGAGGTAAACTCATGCATCTACGGTCAACTAATCTATGACAAAGGAGGCAAGGATATACAATGGAGAAAAGACAGTCTCTTCAATAAGTGGTGCTGGGAAAACTGGACAGCCACACGTAAAAGCATAAAATTAGAACACTCCCTAACACCATACACAAAAATAAACTCAAAATGGATTAAAGATCTAAATGAAGACCAGACACTATAAAACTCTTAGAGGAAAACATAGGAAGAACACTCTTTGACATAAATCACAGCAAGATCCTTCTTGACCCACCTCCTAGAGTAATGGAAATATAAACAAGAATAAACAAATGAGATCTAATGAAACTTAAAAGCTTTTGCACAGCAAAGGAAACTATAATCAAGATGAAAAGACAACCCTCAGAATGGGCAAAAGTATTTGCAAACGAATCAACAAAGGATTAACCTCCGAAATATATAAACAGCTCCCATGAAGCTCAATATTATAAAAAACAAACAACCCAATCAAAAAATGGGCAGAAGATCTAAAGAGACATTTCTCCAAAGAAGACATAGAGATGAAGAGGCACATGAAAAGCTGCTCTACATCACTGATTATTAGAGAAATGCAAATCAAAACTACAATGAGGTATTCCCTCACACTGGTTAGAATGGGCATCATCAGAAAATCTACAAACAACAAATGTTGGAGAGGGTGTGGAGAAAAGGGAACCCTCTTGCACTGTTGGTGGGAATGTAAATTGATACAGCCACTATGGTGAACACTATGGAGAGTCCTTAAAAAACTAAAAACAGAATTACCATATGACCCAGCAACCCCACTACTGGGCATATACCCAGAGAAAAACATAATTCAAAAAGACACATACACCCCAATGTTCATTGCAGCACTATTTACAATAGCCAGGTCATGGAAGCAACCTAAATGCCCACTGACAGATGAATGGATAAAGAAGAGGTGGTATATATATACAATGGAATATTACTCAGCCATGAAAAGGAACGAAATTGACTCATTTGTTGAGACGTGGATGGACCTAGAGACTGTCATACAGAGTGAAGTAAGTCAGAAAGAGAAAAACAATTATCGTATATTAACACATATATGTGGAATCTAGAAAAATGGTACAGATGAACCAGTTTGCAAGGCAGAAATAGAGAGACAGATGTAGAGAACAAATGTATGGACACCAAGCGGGGAAAGTGGGGGTGTGTGGGGGTGGGATGAATTGGAAGACTGGGATTGACATTTATATTAATGTGTATAAAATAGATAAATAATTAGAACATGCTGTATAAAAATATTAAATTAAATTCCAAAAATGTAAAATAAAATAAAAATACTCAACAACAACAACAAAAAAAAGCATTTTATGGTACCTGTAAAGATGCAATGGAAAGAACACAGCATCATTTCTGTGACATTCCACCCAAAAATATGCAATTTGTGTCTAAGCATGAGGAAACATTGGACAAAGCTAAACTGAGGGATAACAGAGACAACACTGATCTATAACCTTAAAATTTATGTCAAGGTCATGAAAACAAGGGAAAGACTTGGGAACAATTGTTTTTTAAGAAAATAAGCTAAAAAGACATAACCAGGTGGAACAGATGATCTTAGACTGGATTCTTTTGCTATAGTTTATATGATTGACAGTTGAAGAAAGCTAATTGGGTCCCTGGACAAAGGGAATTTGGGACTGACACGTACACACTGCTATATTTAAAACAGATAAACCACAAGGACCTATTGTATAGCACAGAGAACTCTGCTCAATATTCTGTAATAACTTAAACGGGAAAAGAATTTGAAAAAGAATAGATACATGTATATGTGTAACTGAATCACTTTTCTGTACACCTGAAATTAACATGACATTGTTAATCAACTATATTCCAATATAAAATAAAAATTTTAAAAAAGAAAGTATAAAGGCAAATCACAGACAGGGAGAAAATACTCACAACATAGGTATCTGTCAAAGGACTCATCTACATTATAAAGAACTCCTACAAATAAATTAATAAAAGACTAAAACATTTTTAATGGAACAAAGATTTAAATAGATACTTTAGAAGATATTCAAATGGACAATAAGCAATGGAAAGTTGCTCAAAGATTTACTTATTAGAGAAATGCAAATTAGAACCACAATGAGCCAAAATTTAAAAGACTGACAATACCAAAAGCCAGCAAGAATGTGGAGCAAATAAAATGCCTTTATATTGCTAGTGTGGATGTAAAATGGCAGTATTAGATACTGGCAGTATCTAATAAAGTGAAACACATGTCTAATTAAAAAGAAAAAATAAAGGACATATTTGTGTTCTTTGTATTACCTTTACAGCATTCTTGCAAGTTTGAAACTATTGGTTTGTTTGTGTGTTCTTTAACTACATGACTCCAAAGTCAAATCTACAAAGCTTTAGTTTCTTCTTTTTCTTTGATTTCGTATTTTGGTAGAAATGTGAGAAAATGCTAGCCAAGAAGCCATTTGAAACCAGAACTGAGTTTATATGCATTCTTTCAGGAATTTGTCTTTTGCACCAAGAAAGGTATATCTGTGTTTTACAAACCACATTTCTGATGTTTCTTTGAAATAGGTATCTCACATAAGAGATAGGGAACTGTGGCCCCCCCCAAAAAAGAAAATAAAATCATTAGCAAACAAGAAAACCATCCTTTAGTTATTACTCATAAGACACTGACAAAATTTAAAATGATACTGCAGAAGTCCCTACAACTTAAATCAAGGTGAAAATTAAATTAAGGTATATATAGTTTGAGAATTTTTTTTAAATCAGGATGAAGATTTTTCCATCCATTGCCTGAGTGACTTGATGAGTTTCTGGCACACCTTTTGACTTGAAAAAGCTAAAATTAATATATTTCCAGATACCCAGACTCCCCCGAAGTATTATTTCCAAGCAGATGAATATAATTTGAATCAGCAATGTTCCCAGCAAGTCAGCTAAGCCACTCTCTTGCATTATAGGATTTATGTCATGAGTATTAATCCACCCATTAACCTGACTTCAAGGATTTTACATTATAGGATTTCCTTCTCTTCTCTAAAAGCTTATTCTGTCACTCAAACCTTCTTAAAATGATGAGGTTTTCATATCAAAACTTGAAGAAATTATTTTTCTGTCTAGAATGTTAAGTTGATTAATACCGTATTTTAAGACGAATAATCATAAAATTGACCCATGTTCTCTCTAGGATCTACCTTTATTTATTCATAGATACTTGGTATTACTCCTTTCTGCTGTCTTCAAGTTTAACTCCTTTTCCTCATTTATTCATCATAAAAGCTCCCATTAATTTATATTTATATTTTTCTAATTGTTTCCCCAGATTTAATATAATTTATTTATGGTTTAATACAATACTCAAAAAATCAAAGACACATTCAGGAAATAATATAATAATTTAACCATTTATGTTGAACTAAATTCCCAGATTGCTGGAGGGATTTATTATACGGGCTTATGCTTCCTTAGCTAGAGACCACCAGATAAACTAATTGAGCTGATTGTATTTCATTTTTCTTTTTAATAGATTTGAAATACAGAGTTTCTAGTTTATAGATTTGTTTATATTGAACTAACTCCAATTACAGAATATTAAAACTCAGAAATGTTTAAAATTGGAAGTAATTCTTTTAAGATTTAGGCATAACTCCAAAAATTCATTATTGCAATAAAATTACACAATCCGGAGGAAATGTAGACAGAAGTTGGACTCAGATCTCTTGAGCTGGGTCTCAGTTATGCAGGTATCAGCGAAATAACCTCAGAAGGATCACAGTCTCTCAGTGAAGTTCCTTGTCTATAAAATAGAGATAATAAAATTTTCCTACATAGATTTTTTTTCAGGAGCCATCATGGAAAGAGCATTTAACTGTGTCCAATCTCTGTCCTGAAGATTTTCATTTGCAAAGAAGGCTATTCTAACACCTGGAATAGCAGGGTATTCCCCTAAAGTCAGGGATAAATCAGTGGACAAACATCCCACGCTGGATGAATCTTAAAGAATGATACAGAATCATCTCTCTCATATTTATCCTCCACTGGGAATAATCCCTAGAGTACCTAAAAAGAGCATTAGGGGTTCACTGAACACCCACTATGTGCAGGTCTCATCCAAGACACTGTAATCATCAAAGAGAAGGTTACCATTTGGGGGTTAAATGAGCTATCCTCATGTAGAAACCGATTCTCTAGTGTTGATTCAATTGGGGTGTCACATTTTCAAGAGAAATTTCCCCTCTGAGTGAAAAAACAGAACATTGGTAGGAAAGGCAACAGGATGGAGCCAGTACCAGTAGCAGAAGAGGAGACAGTAGTGGATTGGGCATGGCATCCGCACAAAAGGAAATGCATGACTTTTCCATCTTTGTATCAACATCCACAACGGAGGAAAGTCAAAATGCAGCGACAAAGATAAGACAGGAGTTGGAACTCAGGTAAAGACAGGGAGTCAACAGAAACTGCTTCAAGGTTGATAGCAATCTTTTATCAAATGAATATTATATTATGTATAATATTAATATGTAAAATGAATGAAAATAAGAAATAAGGTCCTCAAAACATTTAGATATTCACTTTGTGTAGGAAGTGCTTTCTTGTTTGTGATACTGAGATGTCCTGGCCCAACTACTAAAATTAACAAATAAGAAGGAAAGCAAGAGATTGAGCCAGAATTATTTGTTGCTTGTTCATACTTCCATCGTAAAATGCAGCACATAATTATACTAGAACTGGTCATAAAGAACTACGAGAAGGTGGTGTCAGGATACGTAGGGAACACAGAATTTCAAGGAGAAAATGATCCCCAAGTCAAATGCAATCGAGAAGTCCAATATATGACTGCAGGTCACAATGACTCTGAGAGCAGTTTCTGAATATCTCTAAACAGGCACAAGGCCAGACTGTAGTGGGTTGAATAGGAAATGGGAAGCGAGAAAGTGAAAGAGTATGTATGAACCATTTTATCTTGATATTGAGGAGAAATCAGATTAGCGAAAACCAGGGACAAGAGAGTCGATCCATTTTTAGAAAAAATAATCTCAAATTTTTCATGAAAACATTGGTTGTAGAAATTAAATGTTCTATTTAACACTTAGTCATGCGCAAACTTTTAATAAATTCCTTCCAAATCAGTTCCACTTACTAATCAACTTTCACCTTCTCATTATAGAAATGATCACACAATGAACGGCATTAACTGCATTACTAAATACCCAAGTGATCAAGTGACTCCCGTATGCCTCTGCTGTCAGGGTTCCCACATGAAGCCCCATTCAGTTGAATAGTTTACCGACTTTCATGAGTAAGGTCTTAACATCCCCTAGAACACACACACCACACTGAATAGTAAAATGAGAAGTGATAAATTAATTTCAATCTCCAAATTCAAATTCCCATGAATGTTTTATTTTCCTATTTACTTTTAAGCCTAAAGAATTCTTTTTTCAAGATCTAAGTGCTGTGTTTTTGTCATAATAGCCCTTGAATAAAGAACACCTTACGTGAAATAAAGGGCCCCATTCTAATATTAACTTTACCATTCCTTATTCATCTTAATTAACGATTCATTTATGGCCTGTGCTACATTTTATGCGACCCTAAGATTCCATTCAACCTTTTAAAATTACCAGACTTGTCAGTATTTCTTTATACCAATGAGTTCTGGGTCAAGGCAGACATAGAAGCGTTCTGGGCTCGCCTCCCTCCACGGGCACACCGAATCTGCAGCTAAGTATGAAACAACTTCCTCTGAAATAAACCTCATCTCTGAGCAAATGCTATGCATCAGGTGAATGAGATAATTAAGTCCCACGTGGAAGAAGGTAGGGGAGCCTGGGGCACATCTCCCCATAAACCCCACCCTGGGGCAGAGCGATGAGCCATCGGGAGGGAACTCAAACCCCAGAGCTTCTCCCTGAGGAGAGTAGGGTTTGACGCCCACATTGGAGACCCCAACTTTTAAGACCAGCCCCTGACTGTCAAGTTCCTAAAACATCTAGCTTTAAAAACTTCCAGGGCTTGGTCCACATTACCCAAAAGGTTAAAATAAAACGGTCTAAGAAACAGCCTTAAAGGGCTCCAGCGCTCGGACTCACCAGCTCCAGGGCTCATGGTGGACACACAGGATGAAGGGGTCCCAGACTTCTGTAAATGAAGCTCATTTGCTTATCTTAAAGCTGTTGGCAGGAGGGGCAGTCATCTAATTTAGCACACATCTGGAGCCTGCTGGCTGGCGGGCACTGTCTTCACACTCTCCCTGTGCCTCGCTCTAGCCCCAGTCACCATATATATATATATATTATTTTCTAACGCTAAAGTTTTGTTTTCTTTTCTTTTCTCTTCTTTTTCCTGCAGATGCTATCTATACACTCTCCTTTTGTCCAGCTCCAGCTGGCAGGCGCCGTCTTGGCGCGCGTTTTCCCTGGCGCCATCTTTTTCTCTCTCCTTCCTGGCCACGCCATCTATACCCTCCGCCTCACCTCCACCCCAGCGGATGCACCCCATCTTCACACTCTCCCTCTGCAGTGCTCCTGAGCGCCAGTCTCCTGGAGGGAAGCTTTTAAGTGCATCTGGTGCCCTGGTTTTTGCAGCTGCCACCCAGGGGACACCTCTGGATCACTGACTCCGTGGCCGATGGGACTTAAGCCAGGGTCCCACAGGACTGTATATATTTGCATATTTTCAAAGCTGCTGCCTGAGGGTCTGGCTTCTAATCTGCCTGAATCTCGGTGCTGCCTGAGATCCTTCCCTTTGGGACACTGATAGTTCTAGGAAAACCCTCAACTACTGGGAGCCACTAAAACTAAAATAGGCCACTTGGACGATCACAAAGGTTTGAGGGACAACCAAGAGCCAGGGCAGGGTTGAACGATGACGCTCATCTACCCAAGGCGTCTCCTTTAAGACTGGGGGCGGGGGGTCTTCCCTGGTGGCACAGTGGTTGAGAGTCTGCCTGCCGATGCAGGGGACACGGGTTCGTGCCCCGGTCCGGGAGGATCCCACATGCTGCAGAGTGGCTGGGCCCGGGAGCCATGGCCGCTGAGCCTGCGCGTCCGGAGCCTATGCTCTTCAGCGGGAGAGGCCACAACAGTGAGAGGCCCGCGTACCACAAAAAAAAAAAAGACTGGGGAGAGGGGGCTGTTTATCTAATGCATAGACATCAACACCGAGTCAAGCAAAACGAAGAAATTGAAGACTATGTTCCAAACAAAAGAAAAGGTAGAACCTTAGGAAAAGCCCCTAATGAAATGGAGGTAAGTAATTTAACTTTATATCAATTTTCTTAAATTTACCCTCATGGTCTGTGGATCTTTGATGTCCTGAACACTTTAGAACCAAATTTCTCTAATTTTTTAAAAAAATTCTCCAGGAAGACAGTCTCATCCCTTCCCATACACTTTGCCATTTCCCAAAGAAGGAATAATCAACAAATCTTCTTTTCCTATGTGGATTTCAACAGGATTTGTGGGTAAATAGTAATAATAACAGGAATAAAGATGCAGACATAGAGAATGGACTTAAGGACACGGGGAGGGGGAAGGGTAAACTGGGAAGTGAGAGAGTGGCATGGACATAAACACACCACCAAATGTAAAATAGACAGCTAATGGGAAGCAGCCGCATAGCACAGGGAGATCAGCTAGGTGCTTTGTGACCACCTAGAGGGATGGGATAGGGAGGGTGGGAGGGAGATGCAAGAGGTAGAGGATATGGGGATATATGTATACATATAGCTGATTCACTTTGTTATACAGCAGAAACTAACACAACAATGTAAAGCAATTTTACTCAAATAAAGATGTTAAAAAAATTTTTTTAATTTAAATTAAAAAAAATAGTAATAATAATAAGATAATAATCCACAAAGGATTAAGGTGCTCATACCTTCTCATCTTGGGCCTTTGCTAGAATGACCATGAACTTTATCATCCAAACTAGGAAACTCTGAAAAGTGAAAGGGGGTGTTTTTCATAACTATACCAAAAGGTAGGCTTTGACTAGGACAAAATCAGGGAAACCTGACTTTTTAGCTATCCTGTCACTCAAATTTTTAGCTATCCTGTACCAGGAAACAATAAATACTGAAGGAACTACAGCAATTATGGGTAAGGAGTGGGGATAGTGGAGGTCTGTGTCTTGCTCTTACAGTTCCTATAAATTCCACTCTTACTTTGACGTGCACCATTGCTGCAGGATAATGCTGGCACTATCTGAAAATGGCTGACCTTAGTTATAAACCTCTGTCCTGGACCAATTCCTTAAACTACATTCTAGCTGCCTTTTTCTCCAGCTTTCCGACTTCATTTCTTTCCCCCCATTCTTGAGCTTGCCTCATTCTTTGGACTTGCTGTATGTAGTACTGTTTTTTGACTGCAGACTTGGTTCCCTTTCAACTGTGAGCTGGATTCTCCCCAGGCTAAACTGGGCTCGGTTCCAACATGAGACAACATAAAATGCTAAAATTACTTACCCAAATTTTCCTTTACCCTTTTATCATGGAAAGAACTATGGGAGTCATGAATTAATTCATTCTCAATTACTTTGAAGGCCATAGTTCTGGATCAAAAAATAATCTTCTCTCAGAATATGACCCAAAACAAGTGTAATGTTAAATATTAACATATTTTCATCATTTCCAGTTGTAATTATTTCAACAGAAAACAGATGCAAACAGATCATTTTATAAGCAGTCATCAAACTCACGGAGTTAACATTGGTTGCTAGTTTAGAAAATAAGCTACTAAACCTTCTTCCATTATTATCTAAATAGCTCTATAAATAAATATGTCATTTGCAGTCTGAAAGAGTTGGTTGGCAAAGCTGAGTGACATCCCAGTTAATTTTAAATCAGGGCTTCCAGTTTGGCAAGTTTGGGAGTTTTCTTGTAAATAATTGATTTATGACAACTCTTATTTTTGTACTTAGTGCCAATGGGAATGCAAGGAAGTTTAGTGTATATCTTTGTTTTAATGCATCTGGGAGACATACTACAAATTAAGATGACAGATGGGAAGAACCACTATTGACTTTGGGACAATTCAGAGAGGGTTTCCAAGAGCCCATTAATTTTTGTGTTCCAGAAGTTTAGGCACTAGCTTGAAAATAATAAATTAACTATGCTAGCATAATGAAAAACCTTTGCTTTTGTATAATGGGGAAAAGCACAAAAAACATACATCTACATATTAACACCCAAACTAATGGTTGTTTAGCCCTTTTTTAATTCCCTAGCAGTTTATAAATTATGATACCACCACTCTGAAATGGAAATTTGTGACATTTGGGAATTCTAGAGGACACTTCTGAAGCTGGAATTATTCCAATTTCCATCATGATATAACATTTCTCCAATCTGAGAGATGTAAAATAACATATGTTTTCTGTGTGAAATGCCTGTTCTGTAGGTAGATTCAACCAACTGCTTGCAGGACCATTATTCATTTGGGGTGGATTAAATGTAGTAGATGATCAAAGAATGGTGGATAGGGTGAGAGATCCTAGTTGATAAAATGCTGGGAAAATACTGCTTAAACTGCATTTTTAGTATAATTTTTAAAGGTTACTTTCCATTTGTAATTATTACAAAATATTGGCTGTATTCCCCGTGTTGTACAATACATCCTTGTACCTTCTACTCCCCCACCTCTAAATTGCCCCTCCCCACCCCACTGGTAACCACTGGCCTGTTCTCTATATCTGTGAGCCTACTTCTTTTCCGTTATTTTCACTAGTTTGTTGTATTTTTGAGATTCCACATATAAGTGCTATTATACAGTATTTGTCTTTGTCTGACTTATTTCACTTAGCATAAAGCATTTAACATAAACAATGCCTTCAATAAATAATCAGTAACTTCTCAAATATCATTTATTTTATTCCCCAAGAATGTATTTATTTTAAAACTCATAGTTACATGAATTTATTATTGAGGAAATTGACCTGTGGGTTTTAAGATGTTTTACTTTAAATCTGACACACACCCCACAGACAAATGAATGTTTCATATCATTTATATTGAATACATATGAGACCTTATTTCTGAAATCTGAAAAAGGCAGTTACACTTAGCAAAAGGGAAATATATTTCAGTGTCACTTACTGAAATTTTACCGCATAATTTCTTGCTCTAAAATGAAAAGACTCAAAATTACCAGATGAGTTTTACCTTTTTTTTGTCCCAAAACAAAGCGTGTGAAGAAATCAAGTATACAAAGAGCTCTCCTGAACCGTGTTCAACTCTAGTCCCCCTAGTGGGATAGATGTAAAGAATGAAAGACTCCAATTCACCTTTGAGAAGAAAATGGGAGGATAATGCTGATGAGGCAGCAATAGGACATTTCAAAATAAAAGTACCAGTGTTCAGATCCCTGGGGATCTCAACCAACATCCAAACTTAGACAATCTCTCCATATTATTTAGGAATGTGTGTTCTCATACACAACAAAATCAAAAATAAATTGTGCCATCTCTCCCTTGTATGTGTTTGTGTGTGTGTGTACATATATATACATACCCATTCTTAGAAAAAGAGCAATTATAAAATGTGAACTGTTGGGCGAGTTCTCTGGGATCTCCCAGGAAAGCTGGTCAAAAGGATAATGAGAGGAAAACAAAAACTAACTTCAGTTTGTGTAGTGCAAAAGCAAAGAAATAAGTGTTGGCTCTTTCCAACACTCATGGTCACCCGCTCAAAATCTAAGGGGAATGCCAAACCTGTACCGTGCCTTTATACAGTCTTCTCCAATGTCTGAGTGCCTTCAGTCAAGACTGCTCATCTGATTTGGTTAAAGCAGAGCACAGCCATAATTTCAAAACCATTAAGTTCCAGTAATCAAACACCTAGATTGCATTCTCATCACAATTAAACCTCCCTTCCAAAAATGCAAGCTCTTTGACAAAAATGTCCTTAGAAGCAACCAGAAATAAAAACTACTTCAATTTCCAAGCATTCAATCTACCATTTACTACCATTTTACTCCTACCTCTAGTCCAAGTAATCATTAACACTCATCCAGGCAAGTTATCTGCCTCAAGAAATCTTTTTACTGGGTCTTTACTCCTTCTGTTGTTTCTCTTTCCATTCTCCACAAATATTAACAAGTGCATCAAATCATATCACTTCTCTGTTTAAAATACCCTAATGTCTTCCCCCTAGAATTAGAACAAAATCCAAAGTCGTTACCATGGCTGGGAAGCTCTGCATAATCTGGCCTCTGCCTATCTCTTTGACTTCATCCCCTGTATCTTTCTCTAGTTTGCTCTTCTGTATCCACATTGGCCTTGATGCTGATCCAGTGTTCTCATGACAAAGCATTTGCCCTTGCCTGTCTCTCTGCCTGCACACTTATTCCCCAAATGTCCACATGGCTCAGTTCGTTTAGGTATCTGTTTAATGCCACCTCCTTAGTGCCCTTCTCTGACCAAGTGGTCAGAAAACCCTTGCGTTTTCAATTCTTTACATCTGATACATTGTTCAAATCATATGACCTTTCTGGGATTCAATTTCCTCATGTATAGTTTATCTATTGCTGTATAACAAGGGCTACAGACTAAATGTTTATGTCTTCCCCAAACTCATAAGTTGAAGTCACAAACCCCAAAGGTAACAGTATGAGGAAGTGGGGTCTTTGGAAGGTGATTAGGTCATGAGGGCAGAGCCATCATAAATGGGATTAGTGCCCTAATGAGACTCCAGATAGTTCTCTTGTCCCTTTCACCATGTGAGGACACAATAAGATGCCTTATGAACCAGGAAGTGAGTCTCACCAGACACCAAATCTCCTGGCACCTGGATCTTGGACTTCCCAGCCTCCAAAACTGTGAGAAATAAAGTTTTGTCGTTCATAAGCTACCCAGTTTGTGGTACTATGTGATAGCAGCCTGAATGTACTAAGACAACAATTTACCCAAAAATGTAGCAGCTTTAAAAAATGAATATTTATTATCTATTCTTCTCTGGGTCAGGAATCCAAATGCAGCTTTGCTGGTGCCTCTGGCTCACATTTTCTCTCAAAGCTATAATCAAAGCGTAGGTCTAGTTATATCAAAGCTCTACTGGATATACTTCCAAACCACCTATATGGCCTTTGGCAGGCCTCAGGTCCTCATTGGCCATTGACTGGAGATATTAGTTCCTTAACACATGGACCTCTCCATAGGGCAGCTCGAAACACAGCAGCTGCTTTCCTTCAGAGCAAGCCTATGAGAGAGAAAGAAAGGAAATGGAAAATGGCAGCTACCTTTTCTTTGTAACCTGATCTTGAAAAATATCCCATCACTTTTTCCATATTCTGTTCTTTAGAAATAAGTCACTAGGTCCAGCCCACACTCAAATAATCAGGAGAGAACTGTGGCTCATTGGAGGTCACCCACACTCGAGTATAAAGTGGAAATAATATTGCCTGCCACACAAGGTGGTTGGTTATAAAAGCACAACATAAATATATTCTCACTGACTTATTTGCATATACAGCTTGTTCTTGGTATCCATGGGTTCCACATCCTCGGATTCAACCAAACACAGACCAATAATATTTAAGAAAAAAAAAAATCCAGAAAGTTCCAAAAAGCAAAAGTTGAATTTGCCACATGCTCAGCAACTATTTACATAACCTTTACATTTATTTGCAACTATTTACATAGCATTTACATTGTGTCAGGTATTATACGTAATCTGGAGATGATAAAAGTATAGGGAGGGGGGCTTCCCTGGTGGCGCAGTGGTTGAAAGCCCGCCTGCCGATGCAGGGGACATGGGTTCTAAAAAAAAAAAAAAAAAAAAAAAAAAAAGTATAGGGGGGATGTGTGGGGGTTATATGGAGATACTATGCCATTTTCTATGAGGGACTTGAGCATCTGCAGATTTTGCTATCTCTAGGGGTCCTAGAACCAATCCACTGGGGATACTGAGGAATGACTGTAACTTATTTCAAGTCTTTGTTGTAAACTAACATATGTAAGTTCAACAGAAAAGCTCTCTTGCAGATGAAAAGATTTAAAGGGAATTTCTCACAGCATGGAAATTACTGTTAGAGTTATGACCAGAATTCCAAAGATAAAATGCCATTCTGTGCTTTACCTACTTACTTATGCTTTGATTTCTTTACCCATAGAAGTGTCAAGTAGTATTTTTTAATGCATCCTCCAACAGAATTCTAGATGCCAAGTATAATTACTCTAAATATTTAGAATCCTCATAGGAAAATAAATGTACTTCCAGCATTAAAAATGTAATGAGCTTAGCCACAAATATTTAACTCACCAAGTTAAAATAATCATAAGGCTTTAGAGTATGTATAAGGTCTGCAATACTTGCTGGGAAATTAAACTAACTTTAGGAAATTAATCTATCATATATTTTCACATAGAAAAGTAGTTTATAGATATTATTTTAAAGGAATGACCATTTCATTCCACTGAAATAGTAAATATCAAGTAACTCAGACATTCTAGGAATAAAGGCATAGACAAGTTATTTTCTACAAGTGTCTATAAGACTTAAGGACCCAGAACTTAAAAGGTCCACAAGGGAATAACCTAAAGATCATAAATCTAGGACACTTTTCATTCACAATCCTCTACACTTTTCACCCTAGCACAAAAAAAAATTCAATAAGCGTGTGGCAGCCTACAGTGTGCAAAATATACCGTGCAGAAAAGTGATTAATAATTAAAAAAAGACAAGAATACCCCTCTAACTAGAAACTCAAAACCTAGACGAAAAGATAAGGCATAATCCATAAAACAGTAACTAAACATAATGCCCAGTGTCCACTTGGATCATCCTACCCCTCAAGATCTGTATACAATTAGCTTGAACCCCCAACTCCTCATTCAATGGGAAGATGATTGTCTCCCTCTGAATTTCTGAAAATTCTCTGCCATTTCTCCCAGCTCACTGGCTCTGAGTTCTCCCTTCTTAATCCTCCATTTTCTGCTCAACTTCTGGTGGCTAGGTATTCCTCCATCCTCACTGCTCTTCTTTAATCTCAACACAGATCTCCACCGATTTAATTTGATTCCCATGAAAACCACTCATGTCAGGCTCTTGTGTGTGTAGCAGCCATCAGTGAGTATTCAGGAAGAAAAAAGGAGTTTACATCACAACCACACAAATGCCTAAAAATTCAGTCTTAGACACCTTTTAGGCCATTTCCACTAGTGGCCAGCCTCTCCCCAAGATGTGTGGTTCTCTGTTTCTCTCTTCAGTCTCCCCTCCCCAGCACCTCCAATCTTGTTTCGAATTTGTTTTCTCTTTGTGCCTCGGTGACATTTATTCTCATAGGCTTATTTTCTCTCTCCAAGCAGACATCAAAGTATTTCCTTAACAAGAAACAGTCTTCTCTCTAGGAGAAATTCTGGTGCCAGTTCCTCAGAAAATAACTTTTTTGCCCTTTCGCACCACTTTATGTACTGAGAATACACAAGGCTCAAGCCTTTTTGTCCAATTGCTTGTGGTCATTTTCTAATTTAAGATTCACTTTCTTCAGCTCTTTGTCTAAATTAGTAATTGATTCTTAGACTTCAGCATG
Organism: Neophocaena asiaeorientalis asiaeorientalis; assembly: GCF_003031525.2. Taxonomy (NCBI): domain Eukaryota; kingdom Metazoa; phylum Chordata; class Mammalia; order Artiodactyla; family Phocoenidae; genus Neophocaena; species Neophocaena asiaeorientalis. Next base: position 2,298,834 of record NW_020174561.1, on the reverse strand, counting down.
TGTAGGGATCACTCAGACTGCTACTTAAGAATGCAGATTCCTGATCTGCACCTTGTTATTCTGAATCAGGATCTGTGAAGTGGATCTCAGGAACTGTGACCACCAGCTGAAGGGATTCTGACATTGGCGCTCCAAAGGACACAATTTAAAAATCATTGATCTTATTCATTAATAAAAACATTAAATAGCATTGACTTAGTCCTCACCTCCAAGGAGCACCATGAACACTGTATCCTCAGATTGAAAATAATTCATAGTGATTTCTTCAAAAAGTTATGCAATCTTTAAAATTCTAAGATTGGTGAAAATTTCTGAAATTTTTACTGGAGGTTGAGGTGAAAAGGATAAACTTGGGTATAGACATACGTACGAAAATGAAAGGCCCATATAGGCAGAGATTTTTATCTGTATTTCACTGTTGAACTGTTAGCACCTGGACCACCCCCTGAAATAGGGTAGTTCTTAATCCTTATAAGAATATTAAGTACTATAGCAATCAATTACGGACACAAAAAGGAAACTTCTGAGGTTACTTCATTATAATTTTTGAGATATTCAAGAGCCAAAGCAAATAAAAGCTAAAATATGGAATGTGGGAAACCAAGTAGCAAGGTGTTTAAAATTATGCTATCCTCTTAATATGTTAGAGAAGGAAAACATTAAAGGCTAAATTCAAATTAAAGGAAAACTCCCACCGATTCCTCTATAGGGTATCATCACATTCGCATGAAAATAATCTCCTATTACCAGCAGAAACAAATTACTTTAATGTACCTGAGATAATTAAATTTCAAGCTGGAGCAAACTCTGCTGGGAAAACTGAGTTTTAAGTTAGTTTGTATTCTTAATGTATTCTTTGTCAAAATCTGATGTCCTCCTTGAAGGGCAATTTTCCAGGGGCCAAAATCATTGCATTCTGTCTTCACCTCATGAAATTTTTAAAGTGTGTGTTAGAGCAGAGGCTTTATGAAAAATGTCCATCGCTTAAGACAGGAAAACCTATGGAGATAGCGATTTCATTTTATGGCAAAAATATCTGATTCCAACATCATCCTCTGTTCAGAAATTAGTTTATGAAGCAAACAATTGGCAATCTGAAATATTTCTCCACTAGTAACAACATTGTAGATATTTGGTAGAATAAATGCAACCATTTAGACAAGAACAGGGTTCTCTATTGTACGAATACTCTGGTAGAAACACATCGTGTATGTAGCTGATTTCTGCATTTGGATTGTGCTGTGTGTATTGTAAGTGAACATATTTTGCTCCAGTCCTTACTCCTTTGACCTTTTAGAGTCTTAATGAGACTCCCAAAGCAACAATCAAAGCACAGTGTTCCATTCTGGAAGCATTCAGAAAGCAATGCACTGTGGCTAAATTTACTTGTAGCAGTCAGAATTTAAAAACACATCTGATGACCATCTTTCTAGGAGACACGTAGTCACTCATTTTCTATTTAAATAAATTGTTAAAATAGTTGCTTCTTCTTAGCTCACTCATGTAAAAAAAAAAAGTCGGGGTAGAGGGGGCCCAGGGGAACAATAACAAAAACGACCCATGTGAGGCTTTTAATGACTGCAACTCAGGCATACTCATATTGTAAGACACGGAACAATGGAAACTTTTGTGCTCATTTGAAACAATTCTGGCTCAGAAAACACAAATTACAATTAAAATTGAGGCAACAAAATTAGAAGCTGAAAACATTGAGAATTGCTCATGTTGAAGAAACAGTGTCTGCTTTATCAAGAATTATATTTGGCACAAACTTCAGAAAGTAAGTGAAAGTTAGGGGCGGGAAAGGAAACTCAAACTTCAAAGTAGTATTTCATCTCCTAAATGATTACATGAGAAATATCATATATCTTTACGCATTCAAAAGTTTATTCATTTAAGCAATAGCCCTGATTTTAAGATGTATTTTGTTTATGGTACTCGGTCAGGATTTTTTTTCTGGGTAACATAATCTAAAAGAGCACAGCAAGGCCCAGAAGGTCAGCTCTTCGCTCCACACTGTTAAATTACATGGTGGGGATAAAAACTTGCCAGATTAGAGAGCCCAGATGCATTTTGGAAGGTTAAGCAGAACTCCAGTGCAATCTAGCCTTCTCCACTGGAAATCTAGATTTAAAAAGCAGCTATTTTTTTCTTTAATTTTATTTTATTGTGGCAAGAACACTTAACATGAGGACTAGCCTCTTAACAAATTGATAAGTGTATAATACAGCATTTGTTGTCTACAGGTACAACATTGTACAGCAGCTCTCTAGAACTTATTCATCTTGCACAACTGAAACTTTATGCCCATTGATTACTAACTCCCCATTCCCTCCTCCCACCAGCCCCTGGCAACCACCATTCCACTCTTTGGTTCTATGAATTTGGCTTACTTTATATAAGTGGACTCATGCAGTATTTGTCTTTCTGTGATTGGCCTATTTCACTTAGCATAATGTCCTCAAGATTCATCCATGTGATAGCATATTGCAGAATTTCCCTCTTTTTTAAGGCCAAATAGTACTCCATTGTATGTATATACCACATTTTCTTAAATAAATAAAAAACAATTCTCTCAGAATTTACAAAATTGTAAATGAAGAGAAAAGCCAGCCTGGCTTCTGAAACGGTACAGTTGTCTGAGGGCCTCAGTGCTGGGATACATTTTCCAGCAGCACAGAATCCAGGTTGGAAGGAGGAGAGTAAAGAAAAGGGATTAGGAAAGTCATCCCCTACTTCTACCCTCCTGCCCACGTGCATCTATCCTGAACTATGGGCTGGTGCCTATGGCTGGTCAGGTCTGCTGGGGGAAGTAAGAGAACAGAAGGAGTGTGGGAAGGAAGGACACATGAGAGGAACATGGAGCTCACCCAGACCAGCTTCTTTTACCACTTAGATTGGTTAGGGTAAAATTAAAGCCCTTTACCAATCCCCTCTACCGCTCCCCCCAACAAACATGATATATTTTTTCACTCAACTGTATAAATCTTTACTTGATCATAAGTAAATCTAAAATTATGTCTGTAATCTTAGGAATCAAAAATAGTTGAACATAATTGTGCATTATGTACAATAAGTGGAGGAGTCAAAGTCAAACCAGGGTCAGGGGTGTCTTCTAAAACCATGCTCTTTCCACAAAAGAGAGCTGCTAGTAAATAACAGGAGTGGAGGGCTTCCCTGGTGGCGCAGTGGTTAAGAATCTGCCTGCCGATGCAGGGGACACGGACTCGAGCCCTGGTCCGGGAAGATCCCACATGCCACAGAGCAACTAAGCCCGTGTGCCACAACTACTGAGCCTGCGCTCTAGACGCTGCAAGCCACAACTACTGAGCCTGCGAGCCACAACTACTGAAGCCCGCACGCCTAGAGCCCATGCTTCACAACAAGAGAAGCCACCGCAATGAGAAACCCGCTCACCGCAACGAAGAGTAGCCCCCGCCTGCCACAACTAGAGAAAGCCCACGCACAGCAACGAAGACCAAACACAGACAAAAATAAATAAAATAAATTTTAAAAAATATAACAGGAGTGGGAGCGCTGTGTGAGGAAAGCCCACAAACAAAGTCTAAATAAAACAAGCAGAAACCTCACCAATGGCTGACAAATATTTAAGGGCTTCCTGAATGGGTGATAATAAAGCTCCACTAGGGAAAATTCTGGAAATAGATATATCTCTTAGTGCATAACAGGTGTTGGGATCAAAATGTAGATGCAAGAATGTTTGTACATCAGGGCTGTAATGGAATTCTAAATGGTGTCTTCTGGCACAGCAGTTTTATTTCAAGAGATGTTCTAATTTCAAAGCCATCATTCCAGAAGTCAGCAAATTATGAGCATGCATACAGAGAAACTGCACCAGAGAATATTGATGAAATCTTTCTCAGTCCTCCCAACCACAAATCTTGAGTGTAGCTATTGAGAAAATGTTCGCTTGTAGAACACTTAGAGATAATAGTGAGAGTTCAGCTCAAAACTTGGGTGAGGTATCATTGTTCAGCATATAAATGATTGCACAAGCAAAACTAATGCATAAGAACAGGATGTGTTCATAAGAACAGGATGTGTTTGTGGAGGCTGTCTAAGGCCATAAATTGAAAAAGTGGGGGGCAGATGTGGTCTTAGACACAGCAGATCTCAGAGATTAAGAGCAAGGGCTATATGGGCAGGCTGACCCAGAGCAATGTCTTTCACCCATAGCTTACTGGTTGTAAGACCATGTGTAGTTAATTATACTATTATTTCTGAATCTTAGTTTTACTATCTTTAAAATGAAAATAAGGGAATTACCTCATTGCATTCTTTTTGAATTAAGCTGGACAATGCACTGTGCATTATTTAGCATAGTGCCTGGCATATATTAAGAACACATTTAATCTAGATTTAATCACTTTTCAGTTGTTTCATTTTCAACCAGATAAATTAGGAAAATACAGCAATGATCATTTTGGATCAGATAACCTATCCCTATATTCTGTCTCTGCGTGTAGAATCAGAAGGTATTTTACTCACCTTCCATGCCTCAATACTCTGATAGGGAGCATTATAGAATTGATCAGAGCCCTTTTTTTATAATAATCATTAAACGGATCTTGCTTCTCTTTCAGACTCACCGTCTCTATAATTTTTTCTTCTTTATGTAAATAAGTGTTTTCATTAAAATGTGTACCAGTGCTCACTTCAGCAGCACGTATACTAAAATTGGAACAATACAGAGAAGATTAGCATGACACCTGCTCAACGATGTCATACAGGAAATTCAGGAAACATTCCATATTATTATGAAAAGAGTTCTGGATGTGGATGGTGGTGTTGGTTGCACAACACTATGAATGTCTTTAATACCACTTAACTCTTCATTTAAATTGGTTAGCATTGTAAATTTCATGTTACATATATTTTACTATGATACCGAAATTAGAAGAAAATGTATTAACACCGCTTCATTAAGAGGACACTGAGCTATTAAAATACCGGTCCCTTGTCAACAATTTTATATATTTGACTGGTCACGGAATAGCTAAATTCCTAGCCCACTGTTATCAGCAAAGCAGAGGCAAACACAGCATTAAAATTCTGAATATTGCGAAGACTGACCAGAGCAAGCTGGGTTTTGCTTATTTATTTATCCTTACTGCAATACATAACAATTCAGAAGCATGACCATTTGTAGAATTACCTGTTATCACTGAATATTCCACTATTGTACTTTTATACTTCTAGAGAGACTCGTGGGACAGAAGAGAGTAATCAAAGCGTAATTTTATTTCATGTTGATGCCAAACAGCAATTTAAAATGTTCTTGTATTATTTACTTTTCTATACAGAATTGAGTAGAAAGCTTTTCTGAAACTAAAATGACTGATTGAAACAACTTGTGTATGAATGTGAAGCAGGAAAACAAATTTACACCAAGTGAATATTCACAAGCCCTATTGCAGTTTCCACTCTCCTGTGATCTAACATCTCATCAGGCAACAAATATGGTGATGAATGCTTCTGAAAAGAATACCGTTGTTTTCCATTTTTCTTGTAATGTGAAAATAACAACTTCTTGTTTTCAAAATCAAGTCAACCTTTACCTGCATCCATACCCTTACATTCCACCTTCCCTCCTGTTACAATAGGTGAAGTTTCCCTGTTTCTATCTACTGCTCTCTCTATAGCTAAAGCTAGTTGAACTAGCTATTTCAGTTTCCTCACTTCTTACTCTCCACTCAATACACTTCAGCTTATCAGCACCTTCATCTTGCCTCACCCAGTGGCCACCTCTCCAGCTTCACCTTTCTCAACCTGTGAGCAGCATTGGACATGTTCTTGTTTTTGACATCTACCCTCCTAATGCTTCTGCTTCTTCAGCAGCCTCTCCTTCTCAGCCTTCTTTGCTTGCTCCTTTTCTCCTTCCTGCTTTTAATTACCAGAGTGCCATGAGACTCAGTCCAGGGGTCCATCTCCTCTTCTATCAACACTCTTCCTAATGGCCTCACCCAGACCCTGCGTGCAAATACCATCTCTCTGCTAATGACTACTAAAGGTATATATCCAGCCCTGACCTCCCCCTGAATCCCAGGCTCATATCCAATAGCTTACTCATCATTTCCACTGGGTGTCTATTAAGCATCTGGCCAAAGCAGCAGCCTTAATCACCCCTCCAGAGCCTGCTCCTTCTTTACCTGACTCAGTTGCTAAGTCTGAAAACCCACAAGCTATCTTTGACTTCTCTCTCCATCTCCCCTGCAATAAATCTATCAGCAAGTCTTGTCAGCTTATGTATATCAGAACATTTCCTAAACCAGTCACGTTTGCTGCCTCCCCTGCCACCATCCTTGTGTGTTATCATTAACTCTCACCTCAGCAAATGCAGCAGCCTCCCCGCTAGCCGGCTTGCTTCTGTGCCTGCCCTCCCACACTTCATTCTCCATGGAGCAGGCAGACAGAGCTTGTAAAGACTAAATCCTGTTATGCTGCTCCAAAGGTTCCAGGGTCCAGGCATCACACTTAGAATAAAACCCAGCTGCTTACTGCCTCCTGATCTGGCCCAGGCCACCCTTCAGATCTTATTTCCTACTATCCTGTTCTCCCATTTTTTTACTGCTGTAAGCCAAACCGCCCTTATTATATTCCCCAAACATACCAATGTGTTTCCCACCACAGGGATATTTACTGACACGTAGTTAGTTTTGGATAAATATTTACCAAGCAAATGATGGTAAGCTGGGCTGTTTCCCTTCTCCACGCTCACTATAATTTTCTGGCAATATATACAACTTCCCGTACACACTTTTGTACCCACTCTGCATTACATCCAGAGAAAAAGAACACTATCAGTCTTATTTTAGGGTTACTCACTGTGACTTACTCAAAGTGTTTCTTTTTCCAGTGAGAGGCCTGACGGAAGGGATGGCTATCTTGATTTAAGGCAGCCCGAGGCATGTCTTAAAAAGCAGTTATGCAAGATGATTAAGTTCCATATATATGCTGTAAAACATTGTGGCTATAATTAGCAACACTGTATTGTATGCTTAAACATTTATTAAGAGGGTAAGTCTCATTTTAAGTGCTCTTATCACTATAAAAAACTTCCTACTATCAGATTTGTTAGATTACAGCATATCTAAAATTCAAGTTTTGGGGAGGGGAGCAGTGCTGCCTCTGTAACTAAGCAGATTACAGCCAGGGGCCAATAATTTCCATTTATACTAACATCATATCTATCTTTTCACCCTATTCATAATCTGATTAACTCTCACCACTGTTTTCCACCCCTCTCCTCCGTGTATCTTCCTTAAGTTGAGTAAGGCTAAGGTCTAGAAATGAGTCTTGGCTTTCTACCATCCTCTGGCAGGCCAGTGGTCTTCTTTAATCAACCCTCTTTCTTCCAAAGCTCCAAGTACATCACGTCTTCATCCCACAAATAACTGAATTCTCATTTGATTTCAGGCATTATGTTGTTTCTGCTATAAAATGTATAGCAAGAGATTGACCTGTGCCTATAGTACTGTAATTCCTTTAAGTTCCTTGAAAGCAAACTGCTATATAAATCTAAATATTTTACAATCTTTAAATTATCCTAAATGTCCCCATTTCAACTTGATCCCTTACTCTCTATTTTCCTGTCTTATAAATTCCTACTACAGTATCACGGCATTCTGTAAGATCTCAGTAAATGATAGTGACTGACATCTCTTTTGATGTCCCTTTGCCTACATTCTTCAAGTTTGCATCTGCCAAAGTACTTTCTACCTCAAATTCAAAAGCCAACCCAAATTCCGATTAATGTAAGAAGACTAAGTGGCAGAGCCAGGTGTTAGAAGGCTTCGGGAATAAAAATCCCAAAGCACTCTGTTGTGAGCATCACGTGTGAAGTACTGAGGGAGACTGCAAAATGAATAAGGCCAGGCATTGTCCTCAGGACCTTATGATCTCATGGGCAGACAGATTCCCCCTAAGTACCATACTATGACCTAAGGAAAATCATGAAACGTCAAAATCCCATGCAGTTGAGAGATCTAGCTTCCTGGAGGTGGCATGCGCCTCAGGTGGTGAAACGTGAGCAGGATTTCCACGAGAGGAAGAATCCCAAATGATGATCCCTCCATCTTATGGCGGCAAATAACAGGTTTTCTGAACTGGGCTTTCTGAAATTTCATTCCATGTGCGGACCGGATTATCTGCCAGACTGTGTTTAATGTTTGTTTGAGGATAATAATGACAGCTGAAAAACACAGACTCACTCTTGTGAGTCGATATATGCGGGGCATTGGCAATATCAAGACAAGGTATCTCTTCCACAAAGCAAATGACAGAGAAAAGTCATATAAACGCAGGTAAAGGACGTTCTTCAAGGACAACACGGAGCCACGGCGAGGGCAATTCTATCTGGATCTAGCAAATGACAACAGAAGACAGACTGAGTTTCACAGAGTTTTCACCACAGTAACAGAGATAGGTCTTATTCGAGTGGGAGGAGAAAGCCAACCTCTAGACAGCAAGACACAGCTACAAACACACACAGAGAAGGATGTAGGCAGGTGCTTCTTACATTTCTCTTCATAAAGCCTTTCAGCCTCATGCACACAGAACATACTCTGAGATCCAGAACATGTGCAAACACTCACAGTGCCAAGTAGAGGGTGAAGGAAGCAGAGTAAGTTTTTGGCTTCCTCTCACCTCCTCTGCAAGAGCTCGTCTATCCTTTCAGGAACCACTTCCTCAGTCTCTTTGCTTTTCTTTTTACCCCACAGCCCCCAAAACTATATTTGGAGTTTTAAATATAAATAGAAGTAGTCCCTTTGAGCTCAAGTTCTTTCCCTACAGCACGCCAAAACAGCAACAGTTTCCTCTCCCTATTTCTATACTTGCCCTATAAATTACATGTAGCAATTACAATAGAAAGATTGTTTTAATTTAAAACAAGAAAAAGGACATAGAAAAGCAGCTGTATGCTTTAGCAGGGGACTGTGGTAAGGCCCATGGTATCTCTAAGTTGAATACACTGATGTGAGTCACAGCTCCATTGGACAAGCTCTTAAGAGCAGAACTGCCCTCTGTTGTAAGATACTGTCGCATAGTAAAGAGTGGTTCTTCTCATGGGAAGTGTTCAGTGCAGGGCCATGTGTTCAGGAGGCATTGCCTAAGAAAGGGGTCAGGTGAGGTCACACAGACTCTAGGACAAAGGTTCTCAGTCTGACCAGAGACTGGGAGTGGGATCTGTAGATGGACGGCAGAACACCTGTGAAGTTTGGAAACTGTAGGTGAAATTGTGGCTATTTGCATTTTTCAAGAGAGAACTTCCATTGTTCGATTTATATTTTCAAAAGGATACATAAGCTTCAAAATTATGAAGGTCAGTGCTCCATGGAAAGTATGTTAGTTTGCTAGGGCTGCCAAAACAAAGTGCCACAAACTGGGTGGCTTAAACAACAGCAATTAGGTTCTACCCAACTCCACTGTGACCCCAGCTTAACTAATTACATCTGCGACAACCCTATTTTCAAATAAGGTCACTTTCTGAGGTACTGGAGATTAATACTTCAGGATATGAATTTTGGGGGAACAGTTCTAGCCATAACAGAAAGCATAGCAGTGGAGTATAAAGTATCTCTTCTCCCATCCCAAACATCATCTCCCAACTTCCAACCTGAGAAGAGAGATAGTATTAATAAACCTACAAGCATGTTGTAACTTCTATATCCCGACATGAATGTCATGGTATGAACACCAATCATAATAGGGCAAATGATTTAATTCATGTAAAAAGCTCATGGAGCAGTACCAAGCTCATAGTATATCTTCAATAAAAACTTACCATGATTTATACACATTCACTGTCTCAGCATTTTCATTCACATCTGAACAGAGATGTTCTGGATTTCTTTGTGATTTTCTCTTCCTTTCTTACAACCGCAAATTACAGCTTTCTCAGGAGATGGGCCATCTGCTATGCTGTGTATATCACACTGTCCAAAATTCAATAAGCATTCTTAGCCCCAAGGATAACCCCTTTACAGTCACCCTGTGGGCAGTGCTGCAAACCCAGACCCCAGACCTGATCTGCTGAAAAAAAGGTCAGCAAAAGGCTTTGAACCCCCTTTTCTTTCTCTCTGTTTTTCTGTCCCATGAGCAGTGTCAAGTATGTATTTTGAAGTCCATTTTTCCTTGTTCCCTTTTCCTGACTCTAAGAGATAAAACTGATTCCATTTGACAACAATTCTTTTATCTATTTTTTCAGAGGACTTTTTGGCCTCTAAACACAGTTCACATTCTTTTTATGTTTCCAAATGGACTTGTTCTTGTAACTTTCTGTGGCATTTATTATAGAATAAATATCTGTACTCTTTCCTTGAATGTATTTACTATTTTCAGCCTGCTAGTTCACGGGTGAATTATTGACAAAACAGCTTTTCACTTCTAAACAAAATTCTTTCCCCCTATAAATTTTAATTATTTTTATTTACATTTTCCTAGGTATGTGATATTATATCAGAAAACTCATATAAGTTCCACTAAGTAATAATAAGCATATCAATTTAATTCCATTCAATAATTTTTGAGTTTCCATCATGTCCTGGGCACTGTGCTTGTCACCAAACACAGAAAAAAAAAAAGTAAAACAAACAAAAAAGCAAGACTGAAGCTTCCTAGAAAGAGAGAAAGCAGAAAAAGAGAAATAATAGCTATTGGAAATTGGAAGTCATCGTGTCACCCGTTGAATTGAGTGAAAAATTTTACATGTTATATCACGTAATATCAACATGTGAGAAAATACAAAGTAAAGGACAAAAAAGACTTATAAAGATTACACTCTAGTAAAGTGGCAAAATTTAATTGCAAAACTAAAGCCCTTTCTACTTTATTGCATCGCCTTATTCATTCTACAAAGATTATTGAGAATCTACTATTAATGCCAGGCAGACTATTAGGCACTGTGAATAAAATAATAACTAAAACACAGCCATGATCACTACAAACATGACTCTTAGGGTTCAATTAAGGAAACTCATTAATCAAATGATCAGTCAAATTCATTTAAAATTTCTATTATAAACACATGCTAAGAAGAGAAATGCATACTTCTATGAGAGTCTCTAATGTTCAGATGACTTAGGTCCTAAGGGAAGTGAGAGGATGTTTTGCAGATGGAGGAATATTAGGCTAAAATCTAAAGAACAGGATATTTTAAAAAGCCAAGGATCACTACCACTTCTGGAAAAATGGAGTAAACATATTTTTCCCTATTATTCATGCTAAGTACAACTAAAATTCCTGGACATTATATACTAAACAAACATCACAAGGCTCTGAAAGGTATAGAAAAGAAGGCAGTAATCTGGGGACCACAAGGCCGAAGGAAGGACAGTAAGTTCCTTGGGTTTTCTTTCTACCTTGTACATCTTAGACTTGGAGATGAGAAGCTGATAACCCAGAAACACCAATAAGTACAGACAAAAATCCCCAGTGAAAGCCTGATCTCTAGCACCCCCCAAAAAAATGAGGAAAAGGAAAAAGTAAAAAATAGAAAAATTTTAGACAATAAGCATTCTACTCTAGGTAAATATCACAGAGGAGCTGTAACAATGCCTCCATCCATGCTGACAAAGGCTGAGAGAGGCATCCAGACTTATACCCTCAAAAGTTTGTAGCAAGTGCCCCAAACACATGCCAGGTTATAAAAAGTAAAAAATAGAAAAATTTTAGACAATAAGCATTCTACTCTAGGTAAATATCACAGAGGAGCTGTAACAATGCCTCCATCCATGCTGACAAAGGCTGAGAGAGGCATCCAGACTTATACCCTCAAGAGTTTGTAACAAGTGCCCCAAACACATGCCAGGTTTTGTCAGAAAAAATCAAATAGGGAGATAGGACTTTCATTCCCAGGTTTCAGTAATAAGTACCCACCCCGCACTCCCAATGGTGTCAGTAGAAATCACATTGGGGCTGAGTGGAGGGTCAGAACTTTCACATTAACTCAGAGATAATGAGTTCACATCTGCTGATGTCAGTGGAGACAGCTTGTATCACCAAACTCTCACTCCTGCCCAGCAGTAGCAAGGAGCCCACACACGCGCACACACATGCACACACACACGCACACGCGCACATGTCACACCTATCAATGGAGGTTGTGTGGGAACTTGAATTTCTACCTCTACTTGGAAGTAAGGAGGTGGTGCCCCTCCCTTCCTTCTCTCTGGAGTGGTGTCTGAGGGAAAAAAGTGTTTAAATAAGATCCAGAGTCTCAGAAGATAAGAGGAAAATGTCCAAAGTTCAATTTAAAATTACTAGTCATGCCAAGAACTGGGAAGATCTCAAACTGGATAAAAAAGACAATCTGTAGATGCCAAACAACGATATGACAGAGATGTTAGAATTATCTAACAACAATTTTCAAACATCTGTGATAAAAATGCTTTAACATGTAATTACCAACATGCTTGAAAGGAAAAAAAACAGAAAATTTTATCGAAGAAATAGAAATATTCAACAAAGAAATGGAACATATAAAGTAGTACCAAATGGCAACTTTAGAACTGAAAAAAATGTAATAACTGAAATTAAAAGCTTAGTAATTGGCTCAACAGCAGAATAGAGGGAACAAAGAAAAGATTAATGAAATGGAAGTTAGAAAGATAGATATTATACAATGTGAAAAACAGAGAAATATATACGAAAAAAATAAACTGAGCCTTGAAAACCTGTGGAACTATAACAAAATAGCTAATATTCTTGACTGGAGAGTTCAAGAAGGAGAAGAGCAAGGGGTCAGGGCTGAAAAAGTACTGGACGAAAGATTCCAAATTTGGCAAGAGACATAAGCCTACAGATTCAAAGCTGAGTGAACCCCAAACAGAAAAAAACAAATAAGCAAACAAAGAAACTCACGCCAAGAAACAGCATAATTGAACTTCTGAAAACTAAAGACAAAGAAAAATCTTGAATGTAATGAGAAAAAAAAGGACACTTTACCTATAGAGGACAAAACAATTAAAATAACAGCAGATTCCTTATCAGCTCCCATAGAAACCAGAGGAAGTGGCAGGATATTTCTCAGGTGCTGAAAAAAGGATATGCCAACCCAGAATTCTATGCCCACTGAAAGTAGGCATGAATGAAGAAGAAATAAGCCATTCTCATATGAAAGAAAACAGACAGAATTTGTGGCTAAAAGAATGTAGGGGGGCAGTTGTATATTTATATGCTAGCAATTGAACATGTGGACAACAAAATTAAACATACAATACTTTTTTAAATAGCTTTTTAAAAATGAAATATTTTAGATCTAAATCCAACAAAACATGTAAAAGACTTGTGTGTTTAAACTACACAACTGATGAGAGAGATTAAAAAGTCTTAAAAATGAAGACATATATGTTCATGGATTGGAAGGCTCACCATAGTGAAGATATCAGTTCTTCTCAAATTGATATACAGCTATAATGCAATTCATATCAAAACCTAAGCAAGATTTTTTCACAGATCTAGACAATATTATTCTAAAATGTATATGAAGAGACAAAGAAACTAAAATAGCTAAAACAATTTTGAAAAAGAACAATAAAATAGGAGGAATCCACCTACCCAATTTCAAGACATTATATGGCTACAGTAATCAAGATTGTGTGGTATTGCTAGACAAATAGTACACAGATCAATGGAAAAGAACAGAGGACACAGAAATAGATGCACACAAATATCCCCAACTGATGTTTTGACAAAAGTTCAAAAGCAATTCAAGGGAGGATAGGTGGTCTTTCAACTTATTGCTGAAACAATGACATATCTAGGCAATAAAATAAACCTTGATCTCAGTCTTACTGCTAACACAAAATTAACTCAGAATGTATCAAAGACTTAAAGGTAAAATGTGAGGCTATTAACCTTTTAGAAAAAAATAATGAGAAAATCTTCAATATCTTGGACTAGACAGAGTTGTTAGACTTGATACCAAAAACATGATCCATAAAAGGAAAAATTAATAAGTGGACCTCATTAAAAATAAAAACTTTTACTGTGCATAGGACCCTATTAAGAAGATGAAAGGACAAGCTACAGAGTAGGAGAATCAAGCCACATATCCAACAAAATATCTAGAATAAAGAACTCTCAAAACTCACCAGTACAAAATCAAACAATCTGATTAACACATGGGCAAAATACATGAAGAAACATTTCACAGAAGACATACAGATGGCAAATAAGCACAGGAAAGGTTATTTAATATCATTAGCCATTAGGAAATGTTAATTAAAACCGCAGTGAGATACTACTAAACACTTATCAGAATAACTAAAATAAAAATTAATGACAAGACCGAATGCTGGTGCGGATGCAGAGAAAGTGGATAATGTTATATTACTGGTGGTAATGAAGAACACTGCAGCCGCTCTGGTACTATTTGGCAGGTTAAAAATAATAACAACAAAAGAAAACACCTTAACATGTAACTACCATGTGACCCAGCAGTTATACTTCTGGACAATTATCCCAGAGAAGTAAAGATCTATGTTTACACAAAAACAGGTACCGAGATGTTTATAGCTGCTCTATTCATAATCGTACAAAATTGGAAGCATCTAGATGTCCATCAGTCGATGAATGGTTAAAAAAACTGGCACAGATTTTTAAATTCAAAACAAGTGTCTCGAGAGGCTTCCGGGAAGATGGCGGAAGAGTAAGACGCAGAGTTCCCCTTCCTCCCCACAGATACACCAGAAATACATCTACACGTGGAACAACTCCTACAGAACACCTACTGAACGCTGGCAGAAGACCTCAGACCTCCCAAAAGGCAAGAAAACCCCCACGTACCTGGGAAGGGCAAAATAAAAGAAACAACAGAGACAAAAGAATAGGGACGGGACCCGCACCAGTGGGAGGGAGCTGTGAAGGAGGAAAGGTTTCCCCACACTAGGAAGCCGCTTCGCGGGCAGAGACTGCGGGTGGCGGAGGGGGAAAGCTTCGAAGCCGCGGAGGAGAGCACAGCAACAGGGGTGCGGAGGGCAAAGCGGCGAGATTCCCGCACAGAGGATCAGGGCCGACCTGCACTCACCAGCCCTAGAAGCTTGTCTGCTCCCCCGCCAGGGCGGGCGGGGCTGCGAGCTGAGGCTTGGGCTTCTGTCGGAGCACTGGGAAAGGACTGGCGGCGTGAACACAGCCTGCATGCTGCCGCCACCAAAAAGCCTGTGTGCGAGCACAGGTCACTATCCACACACCCCTTCCGGGAAGACTGTGCAGCCCGCCACTGCCAGGGTCCTGGCATTCAGGGACAACTTCCCCGGGAGAACGCACGGCGCGCCTCAGGCTGGTGCAACGTCACGCCGGCCTCTGCCGCCGCGGACACGCCCCGCACTCTGTGCCCCTCCCTCCCCCGCGGCCTGATTGAGCCAGAGTCCGCGAATCAGCTGCTCCTTTAACCCTGTCCTGTCTGAGCGAAGAACAGACGCCCTCCGGTGACCTACACAAGCACAGGCGGGGCCAAATCCAAAGCTGAGCCCCTGGGAGCTGTGAGAACAAAGA